>NW_010318919.1:0-737 GCF_000700745.2 Antrostomus carolinensis | reverse complement strand
AACTGGGATGCTGTGAGGGGAGGAACTGGGATGGGACTGGGACTGGACTGGGAGGAACTGGGATGGGACTGGGGGGAACTGGGACAGGACTGGGAGGAACTGGGATGTCCAACCAGCACTGGGGAGCCCAAACCAGTATGGGTGAACATCCCTGTACTGGGAGAACTGGGAGGCCCACACTAGTACTGGGAGGGTCGTACTGGTACTGGGAGTCCATACTGGGAGGACTGGGGAATCCATACTGGTATGGGGACAGTTATACTGGTAATGGGGCATCCATACTGGTACTGGGAGTTTTATACTGGTACTGGGAGGCTCATACTGGTACTGGGAGTTCTATACTGGTACTGGAGGATCCATACTGGTATTGGGCATTTTATACTGGTACTGGGAATTTTATACTGGTACCAGGAGTTCTATACTGGTACTGGAAGAACTGGGAATCCATACTGGTCTGGAAACACTCATACTGGAACTGGGGTATCTATACCGGTACTGGGAGCTCCATACTGGTACTGGGAGCTCCATACTGGGAGGGTCACACGGTTCCTGGGAGCACTGGGAGCTCCATACTGGGAGGGTCACACGGGTACTGAGAGCACTGGGAGCTCCATACTGGGAGGGTCACACAGGTACTGGGAGCACTGGGAGTACTGGGAGCTCCATACTGGGAGCACCGGGAGCTCCATACTGGGAGGGTCATACCGGTACTGGGAGCACTGGGAGCTCCATACTGG
>NW_010318918.1:0-7992 GCF_000700745.2 Antrostomus carolinensis | reverse complement strand
GCCCCGCCGCTGTGCGGCTCCGCGGCTGGGTCTGGAGGGCCGCGCCCGCACTCCGATGGTGCCAGGCACGTCATGACCGAAGCAGGTCGGTGCTTCGCGGTGCGACTGGGCCCGCCTTTTTCCTCGTGAAGCTCCGGCCGGGGAGGTCGGGAGCCGCGGGAAGAGCCGCAGCGGCCGTGGGGGGCCGGTCCAGGCCGCGAAGGCGGCTTCGGGAACCCGAAGTAGCGCCTGAGTTTCTTAATTGGAGAGTTTACCTTGTTTCACTTACACGCTACGTGGGGTTGCGAGGCTCATATGTATGAAATGGCCTGCGGAAGGTCCGTGGGCGCATAGGTACGCATCCCAGTGGTCTGTTTATGTAATGTTTAATTCAGTTTCACTTTTGTTTTGAGCGTTTGTATCTCATAGGATATGGAATAAAGGAGTTAAAAGAATAAAATACTTAAACGTGCTTAAGAATTGTTTTGACTTTTGAGCAGAGTAACAGAAATGACAAGGTTATTTGTAAAGTAAGCTTTTGGCAGAATCTTGCTAAGTGTTTCCACATATCAGAGTACCTGCTGCATCTGGTTTCCTTCTGTTTTGCAGTGAGCTGAAGAGACGTTTAAAGGCTGAGAGAAAAATAGCTGAAAAAGAGGCAAAGCAGAAAGAGCAAAGTGAAAAGCATTCAAATAAGCCTTCCTTGACTTCTGACTGTGAGAATAATATTGGTGCTGATGAGGAAAGCTTGGATCCAAATGTGAGCATCTGGTCTTGTGCTTATTACTGTTCTGAGAATAAATGTTATTGATTTACATTTGAAATTTTTGTTCAAGGGGAACTAAATAGTTAAAATGGGAAAGACCTATATATTCCTACATAAGAGCAGCTGTGTTTTAATTTGGAACTGTAAAATATTTTCAGTTTCTAATAAAATTGTTTGGTTTTGTTTGTTTCTGGTGACAGCAATACTACAAGATCCGTAGCCATGCAGTCCAGCAGCTGAAGGGCACCAATGAAGATCCCTATCCCCACAAATTCCATGTAGACTTATCTCTCTCAGATTTTATAGAGAAGTACGGTCACCTGCAGCCAGGAGATCACCTGACAGATGTTACAGTGAGAGTGGCAGGTAAAGGCTTATCTGGGATATGGAAAGATGGTCCGTTGTTTTGCTAAGCCAAGTCATAGTTGCTTTTAGTGATGGGGTGGTCTCTTAGAATTCTGCTGATCCCTCATTACTCGGTCATGCAGTCTGTAGTAGACACCTCCTTTCAGATTGAGTGGACCTGTGTGACATCCCTCACAGCTACAAGATCAGATATGGGCTCCAGGACCCAAAGTTGATATGGTCTTTTTTGCACTGGTGTTAATTTTGAGAGTTAAATCCATCTCTTTCATGGTTAGTGGTCAGTTCAGAGCTGACGATCATCTGTGGCTTTTGCCCTTGTATCCTTTCTGCTAGGGACTCTTTTCCTGATGTCCAGCATACTTTGATATTTAGGTCGAATCCATGCAAAGCGTGCCTCTGGAGGGAAGCTGATTTTCTATGATCTTCGTGGTGAAGGAGTCAAGTTGCAGGTCATGGCAAATTCCAGGTAAGTAGAGGCACTCCTAAGCAGCATGCTAAACTGAACTGCATTCTGGGGCCTAGAGATCTGTATTTGGGCATTCTTATTCCTTCATCTCCTTAGGCCACTTGTCTATGGGTTGGCTTAGGCAGCCAGGTAATGTTTTGCTTAGGATGTTGTGTTGGCTTCCCTGCTAGAAGAATCCTTTTTTGAAAGGATGTGGTCTGGGGAGAGATTTGCAGGACAGTTTGGAATGTTGAATTTTAAACAAAAGTGCTTACGTTGGTTTTGTAATTACAGGCTCTACAAATCCGAGGAAGAGTACTTCCGTATTAACAACAAGCTGCGTCGTGGGGACATTATTGGTGTAAAGGGGAATCCTGGGAAAACAAAGAAAGGGGAACTGAGTATTATTCCTTATGAAATAACTCTGTTGTCTCCATGTCTGCACATGTTGCCTCATCTTCACTTTGGCCTCAAAGATAAGGTACTTGTCATACTTGTCGCTCTTGGAGGCAATGTGATGGATAGGTCTGAATGGATGGCCTTTTATATCTGCTGATGGTATCAATCAAGAAAGAAACCTTAGTTTTGTTTTGGTATTTTTTTCCTTTGGCAGCATGTTTTGTCTAGCTTGTTCTGAAGATATTTGTTCTTTTCAGGAAACTAGGTATCGTCAGAGATACTTGGATTTAATTCTTAATGATTATGTGAGGCAGAAATTTGTAACCCGTGCAAAGATCATTACATATATTCGGAGCTTTCTAGATGAGTTGGGCTTCCTCGAGGTAAGGCTTCAGTGTTTATTTCTCTCTGCATATTGAATGTGTTTAGAGCTTCTCAGCTTTGAGGATGCTTTATTTTCAGCCTCATTTGCAAAATATTTACAGAAACGGGAATAATTACGTCAGCATGGTGTGATTTAACAGTTTAATGTAATGGGATCTATTCCTTTCGTCTCTTTTTAAAGTTCAGACTATTCCTCAGTTGGTGAGGTTATGACTCAGTAAACTTTTATCAAGGTAGTACTTGAAACTACTGCTATCCTTCCCTTACTTCAGTAAATTAAGGTGGAAATAACATCTTTGAAATAGTGTTTTGCCTCTGGAGGTAAATGCAGGTTTTACTTCCTGTAATTGTTTTTATCTTAGAAACTGTTACAGGGTAGCATATGAGAAAATAATACTAGCTAAGCTCTCTGTTGCATCCAGATTCTTAGTTGTGCTTTACAGTTAGTAAAAAAAAAGTTAGAACTTAATGTAGTTTACTTACAAGTGTTTATCAACTGAATCTGCAAAAAGTGCCAGTGGGAGCTTGTTGAGAGCAATGGGAATGTGAACCTGTGCCGTATCATCTCCTGTCATATATGTAGTGGCTTTAATGTTTTTCTTTGACTTGCTTTGGGTTTGTTTTTTTTTTTTTTTCCAAATAATCCTTAACCCAGTACTTACAGATTTTACTGTTCAGATAACTTAAATCAAAAAGGACCGTAAGAGTCCCTTCGCAGTTTATATGAAGTTTTAACTTGTTGACGGAATAATGGAGTAAGTTACTTAAGCTTGTTGAGAATGTTGGGAATAAAATAAAAGGCAGAGAAGTCAGGGAGTGGCCTACTGTACAATAGAGTGCAGTCTGGATGTGCATGGATCTGGCTGTGCTCAATCCATACCTGTACTCCATAGGGCACAGTGTAGTGTCATGCCATGGACAGATACTAGATAATTTTGAGAAAAATTAGCCAAATTGTTATGGACATTGTATTATTGATGTAGCAGCCTGGAAATATTTATGTCACTGTTAATTTTTTTGTTGTTGTTGTTACTCTTTTACAGATTGAAACTCCTATGATGAATATAATTCCAGGTGGAGCTATGGCAAAACCTTTTATCACGTACCACAATGAACTGGACATGAATTTATATATGAGGATTGCTCCAGAGCTTTACCATAAGGTAAAATACAAGCCCCTTGTGGCTAAACATATATTCTCCAGACTGTTGTGATCTAATTCTAAAAAAGTAAATGCAGCTAAACTGAGAACTGTTTTTGAAGAAAGGTGGACTCATTGGACTGGAGGAAACAAAATGTGTCTTGAATTAGATTTGTAAGGTCACATTGCAGTGTTTCAGCTCTCTTTAGTTCCTTTGGAAAAGTTAGTGTGTTTACTAGAATTTCCTTTTGTTTAGATGTTGGTGGTTGGAGGCATGGACAGAGTATATGAAATTGGACGTCAGTTCCGGAATGAAGGAATTGACTTGACTCACAACCCTGAGTTCACGACTTGTGAATTTTATATGGCTTATGCAGACTACTGTGACTTGATGGAAATTACAGAGAAGTTGCTTTCAGGTGATGTATACAATATTCATTAAAAAAGAGTAAGAATGTCTGGAAGAATTTAATATTATGTGGCATACTCTTCTTCTAAACTTCAGGTTCCTTTTGTAGGGATGGTGAAACATATTACTGGAGGTTACAAGATCACTTACCATCCAGATGGTCAAGATGGACAAGCCTATGAGATAGACTTTACCCCTCCCTTCCGTCGAATTAGCATGGTGTATGATCTGGAAAAGGTCCTGGGAGTGAAATTTCCATCAGCTGAGTGTTTTGAAACTGAAGGTTAGATGCTGAGTATGAATATCCTATAATTCTTCCTTAACAAAAAGAAAGAAGGCAAAAGGTCTCGAGTTCTTAGCCTGCAGTCTGACAGCTGTTTCTTTGTGGTGGTACTAACACATGGGATTGCTTTTCTTTAGTTTTGTCTGTTACCCAAGAGTCCAGAAAGAATATTTCATGCCTTGCAGTCTTTGGCAGGATCTGACTCTTGCCTCTTCCTTTGTTGAGTATATGTGATGCTGTATACTCAAGAGGCATGATCTGGGGAGTTCTTGATCTGTTGAAGAGACCAGGCTTTTTATTTCTTCCATCTTTTCTGCAGTTGAGCCTGTGATCATAGGTTAGCAGTATGATTATCTTGGACTTTCTTCAAAATGTGTGTATGTGATATTTTATTCCTGGGATCCAGAGCTATAAGGAAACAAATTCATATACTTCTAGTGATGGGGTTTTTTTTCCAGTTTATTTTTACCCCAAATAATAATGTCGAGCAGTCATGTGGGGTTGTGCTTAACTGTTGTCAAGTTTCTGAAATATAAAGTAGCTTACATTTTTGTGTAAACTGAGTAAAAACAAACACTATTTTTATAGATGGACATTTAAGCTCATGTTTTCCATGATGTATATCATTAAGATCTTTTAAATAATTCTAAGACACATTGAAGGATGCAGAAAGAAAAAAACAAAACAAAACCAAACGTGGTTGCCTGGGTGGCTTTTTAAATTTTTGTCTACAACAATTTCAGAAACTCGCAGATTCTTTGATGACCTTTGTGCAGAGAGAAATGTTGAGTGTCCACCTCCCAGGACAACAGCCAGGCTTCTTGACAGAGTAAGTAAAGATGATGTTTTTATAATTCTAATGTCTTTGGGGATCTATCTATATCAACAGAAGTCTCTTCAGAGCAAAAGTTCAGCTGCATCTGGGAAAACACACTGAAATGCACTTCAGGTATTTCTGTATCACAGTGAGAAAACTTGCTGTGCCAGAATCTTTTTTTTGTGTTGTCAACACCAAAATGTACTTTACTGGTGCCTGGCTAATGTGAGTCCTAGAGGATTTTAGTTGAAAACTGGTCTCTTGTGCTTAAAGCAGTTCTGCTTTATCTTATGTCAGGTTTGTCTGCGAGATCTGTGCATTTGTATGTACCTTACCAAACTGGTAGGCTTACCATATAGTTCTTCTGTCAACTGTATTAAGTCTTTCTTTTTACCCAAAATATTGCCTGATGGCTGTTTTTCTGCTGCTTTTCCTCCTGGCCTTTGTTGTGATGTCCAAATTGAATTATGTTACTATTTTTTATACAGTTTTTGCTATGTAATTTTTCTTACCCAACTAGGACACGCACTCTCTGTTAATTAAGACATTAACCTGATCAGGAATTATTGGTTGGGAAACTTCTCAATTTTATGGTACCTTCTTCAGTAGTGAAGAGAGGGAAGTAGGATGTTTGAGGAGGGCAGTGCTAGGAAAGTGATACTGTACTCTACATAATTGTTTTGCTTTTGTTTTCCCAGTTAGTTGGTGAATTTCTGGAAGTCACTTGTATCAACCCTACTTTCATCTGTGATCACCCACAGATCATGAGTCCTCTAGCCAAATGGTAAGAGTATGAGACACGGTCAGTTTATAACTCTCTTAAACCCTCTACTCCTATTTATTAAAGAGAAAAAAAAAAGAGAGAATAAAAAAAGTCACATAAGCAAAAAGAGATTTTGGTGTTGTATACTAGTTTGTGAATTCTGACACCTCCTTAGACAGTCGTTGGTTCCTGAGCTGTGAAACCCATCATCCAGGAAAGAGGTGTGCTGATGCTTAGTAGTTTGAAGTTTTGACAGCTGTTACTGCTAAGTGTGGGCAGTCCTCAAATAATGTATGTGCGCTTTGCTTCTGTAAAGATGTTTATTTTAAGGTACGGTTGTTTTGTCGTCTTCACATAGGCATCGCTCTCACCGGGGACTAACAGAACGCTTTGAACTCTTTGTAATGAAGAAGGAAGTGTGCAATGCGTACACAGAACTTAATGATCCTTTCCGGCAGCGGCAACTTTTTGAGGATCAGGCCAAGGTATGGTGTCTTGCTGATAGTGAATGTGTTATTTAGGCACATAAACAAAGAATGTGTTTCCTGTGTCTATTCTAAATCTGTCATTAGTCCCTACTGCTGAAAAGGGTTGTTACTACTTGAGTGTGCGTTTCTTACTCAAGTGAAAGCCTGTTATTAAAACTTCATTCCTTTTAAAGGAAACTTGCTCTCTAAGGTAAACAAGTCCAAACACTGCTGTTGATTAGTTTTTTAGTAGTACAACTTTGTTTTGGAATATCTGCCCTTTCATTCTACCTGAAGTACTAGTAAAAAAAAAAAAAAAAAAAAAAAAAGCAAATGTGCAAAGCATTTTCTCCATCTTGCTCAGGTTGAAAATTATTTTTCCCCAATTAAGCATTTATGTAGTCATACAACATTATACTTCTAGGTTCTTAAAAAAAAAAAAAAAAGTTGTGTTGACTAAGAGTTTGAACGGTGTGTAAGAAATAGCCTACTTTCTTGAACTGAGTTATTACTATTTTAAATTGGCTTACAGAATAGAGCTGCACACTGGAAATTATTAGGCCTGCAAATTTATAGTACTAGGTTTCCCTAGATAAGCCTCAGACTGTAACTGGTTTTGTTATTAATTAGGTATGCACATTCATAAATGCATGCGTGCCCGCTCGATTGAGGTCAGATGATGCAGTTTGCAGTGACAGAGTTCCTGATCTTCCTACTCTTTCTAATGGCTTCACAGTGCCCAAGAGGATTAAAAAATTGTCAAAACCAGGAAAATAGACTTATGTTAATTAACTTACTTGCTAGTAAATTTGAAAATGATCAGTCAGAATGGATAATATTAGAGATTTCTTTCACCTTTGGTCTGTTGTATATATGTTTGCTGCAGTTGTCTCCCATGATTACAGCCAGACTTTGCAGACATATGGTTGTCTGTATTGAATGAAAATATGCCTGAAAATTTAATGTTAAGTGTTTCAACGTTTGCCATTTTCTAAATTTGAGAGGGTTGGCTAGTCTGCATTTTTATTATTACGACTTTTGGCATTTGAAGGCTTGTCAGGGTCAGACGCATTAGTTACCATCTCAGGGTAGGGTTTTTTAATCTTTCTACTTGAGGGGAAAAAGCAACCCTTAAACTCAGTTTCATGGATCAACTACTGATGATTCAAACAATTATGCTTCTTAGTTGTTTCCGCAAACTTTAAAGGCGGGGTTGCAATAAAGAACCGGAGAAGTCTTTGAAAGCAATTTATTCCCCTGTCATCTGCTGCTGTATGGCCCTGAAGATAGCTTTTTACTGAAGTGAAGGGCCTGGGCTTTGTTTTGAAAGGAAGCTTACCCATCAGAAAGGAATTGAGCCTAGAGCTGTTTTGGAAGCAGCTGTACAAGCACCCTTGACAGTTCTCCAGGTGCTGAGATTCCTTCATTTGTTACTCACTTAAGCAGCAGTACAGGGCTCTGGTTTCATGGGTTACATGGCTGCTACAAGTATCAATATTCCTTCTTTTTGGTGTGAGCTAGCAGAAGGGGTACTATCTAGCTCCATACAGCCCACCTTTTACTATCAATTTTCTCATTTAGGCAAAAGCTGCGGGTGATGATGAAGCCATGTTTATTGATGAAAACTTCTGCACTGCGCTGGAGTACGGCCTTCCTCCTACAGCTGGCTGGGGCATGGGAATTGATCGCTTCACCATGTTCCTTACGGATTCCAGCAACATCAAGGTAAATGTTAGAAGCGGCAGTGCTGACCGCTGGCTTTGTCAGAGGAGA
>NW_010318917.1:0-629 GCF_000700745.2 Antrostomus carolinensis | reverse complement strand
CACTGCCACCATCCACTGCTGCTGTCACCATGGCCACTGTCACCATCCACTGTCACCAGCATCCCCACTGCCACCACCACTGTCACTGTCACCACCAGTGCCACCATCTCTGCTGCCACCATCGCTGTCACCATCCACTGTCACCCTCCCCGGCCACCACCTTTGTCACTGTCCCCGCTGTCACCACAGCTGTGGCCACCACTGTCATCACCCGCTGCCACCATCAGCGCTGTCATTGTCACTGTCCCCACTGCCATTACCGCTGGCACTGCCACTGCTGTCCCCACTGCCACTACCATCACCAGTGTCCCCAGTGGCACTGTCCCCAGGGCCACCACTGTCACCACCACCAGCATCACCAGTGCCACCACTGCCATGGCCACCACTGCCAGTGTCCCCACTGTCACAGCCACCAATGCCACCAGTGCCACCAGTGTCATCACCACCAGTGTCACCAGTGTCATTGTCACCAGTGTCACCAGTGCCACCAGTGTCACTGCCACCACCACCACCACTGTCACCATCATCAGTGTCACCAGTATCATTGTCACCAGTGTCACCAGTGTCACTGCTCCCATGGCCACCAGTGCCACCAGTATCACTATTGCCAGTGCCACCAGTGTCATCAC
>NW_010318916.1:0-15510 GCF_000700745.2 Antrostomus carolinensis | reverse complement strand
CGAACCTGGTCTTCTCCTACAGTGGGTGGTTGAAACATGAAAAAGAGGATATTCTGTAAAACCTCTACTATATTCTAGTCTTAATCATTTAGAGGCAGACATCACCTCCATCTTTGGAGGTGGAACTGGGATGAAGTACTCTGGGAAAGACACTGTTGTTTCTCGTTGGAAAGTACAGTGGAAAAAGCTTTGGGCCATCTGTGTCCCCGTGGAGGAATAATCAGTGATGTAGAAGGCTAAATAAGACAGCAACCAGCAAGCAGAGCAGCCCCTTCTTCCAGAACCTCAAATCCACAGCAGTACCATGGCTCAAAGGAGCACCTCTGCCTCTCCATCCACAGCCCAAGCCTTTGGCCAGCTCAATCTGCCTGGAAGTTTGGGAAAAACAAACCTTGTGTGACCCTTCAACAGCAATTACACAGAGTGTCTCTCCCAGAACGAAAATTTGCTCACACAGAAGAAAAGAGCTTGAAAACCTCTGTGTAATGCTACCACCCACCAACACCCACTATTTGTGAATTATATCACTGGCTTTTATCCCTCCAAAAAACAAAGTTAATTTGACTAATACTGTAACATTTCTAATGACTTGGGTTTTGGATATACGGCAGCTGCATTTTTTTTACAAAAAAAGCCCACAGAGATAGTAGCTTGATTCACTGCGGCTGGCACAGATTACCCTTGCTGACAGAGATGGGTGCAGTGACTCTGGCAGGGGAGAAGGCAGGAGTCTGTTCATGGTTATGCCCTTGCAACGCACTTCTCCCAGGGGTATGATCTGCTCCAGGAGCCTGGAGTCCCTGCTGGGTCCGGGCGGCTGACGGTGCTCCCTGCGGCTGTGTCAGCCCTCCCAGCAGTTTAAATACTGACAGGGCTTATCAGTGCAGTAGACCTGAGCAAACAATACCCTGGCAAAACCAAGGCTGGAATGCACGTGGGAGGATGAGCAGAAGCGTCAGGGACACAGAGCCTCTACTCAAAGCTGTCAGGAGGATGGTGTCTAAATCCGACTCCAGTCAGAAATCAAGGGAATTCAGAAGTCAGGTTGGTTTAGGGTTGATTCTTGGCTGATTCTGAATGTAAAGTGAACAATTGCCCACTCCAGAAGCAGCTGGAGAGCAGAAGGCAGTCTGGAGTTGCAGATGCATGAACATAGCTCTGAAGGGCTGCTGCCCTCCAGGCTGTCAGATCACTGTCAACCACAGTGTGACTTTTGCAACAACCTATCCGGTGACACACTGACCCGCTTCATGCCATGGTAATGTTAGTTACTTCTGGGTGTGCTCAAGTTTGTGGGCCCATGATCAGAGCCACCAAGATGATTAAGGGAGTGGAACATCTCCCTTATGAGGAAAGGCTGAGGGAGCTGGGGCTCTTTAGCTTGGAGAAGAGGAGACTGAGGGGAGAACTCATTAATGTTTATAAATATGTAGAGGCCGAATGTCAGGATGGAGCCAGGCTCTTCTCAGTGATGCCCAATGGTAGGATAAGGGGCAATGGGTGTAAGCTGGAACACAGGAGGTTCCACTTAAACTTGAGAAGAAACTTCTTTACTGTGAGGGTAACAGAGCACTGGAACAGGCTGCCCAGAGAGGTTGTGGAGTCTCCTTCTCTGGAGACATTCAAGACCCGCCTGGATGCCTTTCTATGTGATCTCATTTAGGTTCCTGCTCCGGCAGGGGGATTGGACTAGATGATCTTTCGAGGTCCCTTCCAATCCCCAACATTCTGTGATTCTGTGATCTCTGGAGGGCTGTCCCGAGCTGCTTCCAGGATAGCCCATGTTCATTGACTGTATGAAGGGCGACTATGTGTGAATATTGCATTGAGGAAGACTCTGTGGGCACATTCAGAACAATTCAACTTTTGATGTAAATGTTCTAAATTTACTCTGGCATAATTATATCCTTTTTGGTTTTGACTTGTGACTTTTTTTTTTTCTGATGTTTTTCACACAGCTGTATCTCTAACCACCATTGAGATTTTAGCTGAACTTTAGGAGACTGTATCACGTTCTGTCTCCCACACACGTTTGTTTTCTTGGGCTGCATTAAATAAGGTGTTTTGCACTCACTGTATTTTGCAGGAAGCCAGTATGTCAGGATTGCAGCTTCTGAATAGTACTGATTTGAGAATATAGAGAATTGAATAAACCTAGACACTCATTTCCAAAAAATAAATTGAATAGTTGTATACATTATTCAGTCATGGATTAAAATACTTATTTCTAATTATTAAATCATTAATAATTTAAAAACTTTCAAATATTTTAATTAAATCCACCATGCTGAATAATATTAAATTCATTAAAATAAAAGTGATAGTTTTGGGATGAGTATAGACATCTTAAAAAGCAGTTCACTTTGCTCACTGCTTGGTGCCAGCAGACTTCATCCTGAGACTGGCTCAGAACACATTTCACAGCCATTGGGAAGCCACAGTGCTGGCCCATCCCTGACAGGTTTTCTTTCCTCCAGCATGGTGTTGGGATAGCTGTATAGCTTAAGATTTTGCTGTTAAGATGAGGCAAATCTCAAAAACCTAATAGTTACTAAACACCCTATAGAACTTTTCTCCAAAGCTAAGGAGTTTTAGCTGTGGTTTTCCTACAAACCTCAACTCAAATAATTTCCTTTTCATTATTACTTAGTTTCATTACTTCTCCCTTCTCCAGATCATAATCTATCACACAGCTTTGATATTACCAACGTTTAAGCAGATGTTGTAATTCACTCCAGAGGTGGCTGCATTTCAGTAATTGGGTAAAGTGCTCCCACTGCATCATTTTGCAAAATTTGTAGAATTATATGGGAGGAAACATTCTATTTAAATGCAAATTATTTTCCTATTATTGTTATTATTGTTAACATCATCAAGTACTAGGAGTGAATAATAAGAATTTATTTATCTACATTTGGAGTAGAAAGAAGCACACAGAGGAATACAGCAAGGGTATTTGTCTACCTATTGCTTCATGTGAATAGACTTATTATTAGTGTTGTATTTTTTTTCTTGGCTCAATACTAAATGTGTTGAAAACAGTTTGCAGGTATTTGTCTGAATTCAGTAAAAAAATTGTTTTAAACAGTTTTGAACATGAATTTCATTACAACGTAATTTTCCTGGCGGGCTTTATTATTCAGTTGTAGGACATCATTACACTGTGTGTAGCACTCAGAGAAACGGTTTACAGGTGCATCTCACCTGCTGCTGTTTGTGACAAGATTTGTACCATTAAGAGAATGGCAGTAAAATGCTCGACATAGAAATCCACTGCCTGATTATCTAAACATGGTGCACGCAATTAATTCCTAATGAAATCCGGATCAGTCTTTGTTAACATAGCCTGTTCTCCAATAGTGAGAAAAAAACCCCTGTCCTTTGTACCTCTGAAGAATGCTGGATGATGGCAGAAAAATATTTGGAAGTTTGCAAATACAAACTCCAGACTTTAAGAGCATTCAAGAACAATGAAGGTTTTATCTATTGCAATATTCTAGCATTGCAGTACGCAATTTCTGTGTCCCTAATCCTTGGCTGGGTGCCCAGGGTCTATTGAACAGCACGTAGAGGTGCACGAGGATGGAACATGTTGCTTTAATTGATCAGAGAACAGAGAGATGTGGATGCCAGGAGCCTGTCTGAAATCCCACTCCCTTCCCCACTTTTGAATTCCTGTTCCATCATTAAGATTTGTCCCTTTCCCCACCACCTGAATGCAGTCTTGATGGTAGGTGCCTAAATAATCTCTTTCAAAGGTGAAGTAACTGTCACATCTGTAAACCACAGTCCTGATGGAAATTATTGGTCCTTTTCTGTGAGAAGGGATGAGAAAATCTTACATTGACTTCCAGGGAGATGAAGTCTGACCAGAGTGTATCAGAGGAAGAATGAGCCCTGGCCACGCAGAGTGAGGCATTGAACTATATCTCTCATATCCCTTTAAATACTTCAGTAGCTTTGAAAAGAGGAGGAATCCAGTGGCCATATTTCAAAAGAAATCGATAAGCTGCCATTGTGTTTTATGTAAAATTTGGTTTCGGAGCTGTTTGGTAGGAATTTGTAGGGTGCTCAAACCAGCCCTGAGGGAAGATAAACAGAGGAACATGTATTTGGGGTCCCAACTGAGCTGGTGTCTGAATTGGGTGTTGGGCAACTTGACTCTTTAAAGACTGAAGAGCTCTTGGGTATCACCAGAATTCAAGATGTCCAGGAAGATTTTGTACTGGCAGCTGAAGTGATTTTGCTATTCTCCTTCAGGAAACCTCCTGAAGGAGATAGCAGAATCTCTGTTTTGGATGTAAGCACATAAATTCTACCTCTGCCAGGTTTTGAACACCTAAGTCCTTTTCTGAGTATGAAGATGAGACAGATATATGACCACCTTTCAATCTGAACTCCAATTGACTTTTTCGTTATTGCACAACTCAGGAAAGTTTTATACCTTAATTTATGTTCGATGTATATTGAACAGCACTTTTTATCCTGAGTTTTCCTTCCACCATTTCTTGCTAAACTAGCATGCAGTGGGCATGAAACGCATGAGGGGTTTCTATAACAACCCTGCGAAATAATAAATACCACAAAGCATCTCTGCAATCTCCAAATAATGTAAATGTTTTTTTCATTTAATTACTATCCACATTTCTGTCCAGCTTCAGAATTATACAGCTGCAAAAGTAATTAATTAATACAGGAATGCAGTTTAATAACAGCACAAGGGTTCTGTGTTCACCCATTGGTTACGGGCACTAGCTAGCATGCTGATAACAGGTTGGTGCCATTGTTGTCACCTCATTAGAAAATTAGCATTTAATTAACTTAGGAAGATATGGAACAATTTTGATATGGAAAATATTTATACACATTGTATATTGGAATTAAAAGCTCCTATCCAGCAAAAAGCACAGCAGCCTCTACAGCTGATGGCTGTTGACCCACAGAAACTAAACAGACTTGCCGGTCTGTGCAGCTGCAGTCACTGCCTTTGATTTGGAGGGGAAAGGGAAGCTGTGAGATGCACTTTTATCTGAGGCATCAGATGAAAGGAGTGATCCAGCATCAGATGAAAGGAGTGATCCAGCAGTGGCGTCAGCGCTCGCCTTGCAGGCACTGTGGCAAGTCCTCAACAGTCTTAATGGACAGCCAGTGCCAGCCTATGAACTGTCAAGTAAAAGTTTTGAAGGAAAGATGGCTCTGCTTCAACCTGGGCCTGATGTAGCCTCCCCTGAAGTCAGTGGGAGTCTTTCCACTGACATCAGTGGGCTTTGGATGGCCCCGCTGGGGTTTCCTGGCCTGAGAGCCTTAGTGCTGTGTAAGCCAGATGTAGGGAGAGGCAGGCCAGCTGTGCAGAGGTTAACCACCGCTGGTCTGAGGGGGCAGAGGGTGGGGAGGAGAAGGGGACAGCAAGAAAGGGAAAGGGCTGAGAGGCAACTGGATTTCCTGCCAATGCTTTCTTGCTGTTGTCACTGTCTGAACAGTCTGAGGTTTGATTTAAATGCTCTTGTGAAAAGACCTTCTCTAAACTGCAATGTTGAAAGACAGCCTTAAATCTCTGGCTGCCAAACACAAAATAGAAAAAAATCCCTGGTTCCTAGAATGATTTGTTATTCTGACCAGATCCTTTTTTTTAGGTTGATGCAAAACCAGAGGAACAGTCAGATGACGTTGAGCCTGGTTCCTGCGGGGTGAGGAATTCACACCTCGATGCGCCAGCACAGCCATGCACATCCATGGGGGATTCCTCCAAGCCAGGGTAAAAGGCTGTATCACCTCTGTCATCCCTGGGGCTCAGAAGCAGATACTGCAAACCCTCTGCACGTGTTTAATGTTGCACATGTGAAGCCATGGAGTTGTGCCAACATCCCATAAGTTTCTCCCACTGACGTCCCCGCAGCTGCAGCTGCAGCAGCAGGATCCATCCTAACCCCGGGCTGAACCAGCCCTTTGCAGCAGCCAGCCCGCTGCACTCACGGCCCTGCTCCAGAATCTCCAGGTACTTCTGAGAGAGATGTCACTGCTCTTGCCAGCAAAAACAGAGATCCCAGCTATTTACTTGCCCTTCCCCAGCCTTGCTGAGCAGATTACCACCTGCCACGAGCACTGCAGCAGGACATTAGGGTCTCACTGAACGGAGTGGGTGGGCTGCATTGTGTAAGGCTGTCTGCCTGGGGGGATCTCACTCCTGTCAGTGTGATGGGCTGACAGGTAGGGACCGACAGCACCCATCAATCACACCTTTAACAGCCTGAAATGCTGCCATTTCTCTTGGAGAGCAGCAGCCAAGCCGACAGGCTGCACGGGGCTGTCAATAAGGCAAACGGCCTTGGTGACAGAGCTGCTCCTGAGGGGATCTCCCACAGTCGTTCATGTTTATCCCGAGCAACTGGCCCCTATTCTTCCTCCTGGTGTGAGATGAACAAATTTCAGAGCTGGAGGGATTAAGAATAATTGCGTTGTGCTCAGCACAGATGTTTTTAAGGCAGACAGTGAAGTGTGTGACACTGCTGTACACTGTATGTCGGGGGGAGAGGCAGGCAGATGAAATGCAGTGGTATTCCTTCAGCAAAGGACAGCCAGACCCAGTACTGAGGGGACAAGGTGTGTGTACCTGTTACATGTCTTTAATTGGCAGCAGCAATTAAAGGCTGTTTGTTTGTGTGAAGCAAGCAACATAGATCAACACAAGAATTGAGGCTTTGCCATTTCTTGCGAGGGAAATTAACCCATATTCAAGAACTACAGCTGCATTTTATTACCCAAAAATAATCTGGAGCATTCAGAGTAAGATGAGCGCTGAAGGTCAAAGGTAGAAATAATGTAGCTCAAAATCCTTTCAGTGCCCAACAGACATGGTTCAATACCAAAAGTGAGAGACAAATAAAAGAGGAAGCAAAGAAAAGAGCAGCAAAAACCCAGAACTTCTCATTAAAATCTCACTCTTCATGTCAGTCATGTTTTCCTGCAACCAGTTCAGAAGGACTGGCTGCTTCTAGCCTGTTGTAAGGAGCAGAGGTTGGGCCCTCATGAACAAGTGACTCTGTTGTTGTGTGTGTGACACCATAGGAAGACATAAGGCCTGGGGGGCCTGATGGGCAGTTATGTAAGACAGACTGACTTAAGCCTTCTGAAGGAAACGCCACACAGTCATACAGTTTTGCATTGGCCTTTCCATTTACATTTTCCTATGTTTACACATTGCTCTCCCTGCCAATAATTTATCGTTGGTGAGATTCAGACCACCTACTTTGGTGCTAAAACTCAAGAATATGTTTTAAAAACCTACAGGTCATCACAGCTTAACCCTAGAAACACCTACATCTATTTTGGACCCCAGAGTTCCCAGAAGCAAACACCTCCTGTTCTTAAAAGATTTTGGGCATTTAAGGGAAGAACTGGAGCACAAAATCATCACCTTGTACTTACATGCGGCAGCCAAGAGGCAACCGAAGCATGGTTGGTCTCTGTGACCCACAGCCTGTGTTGGCTTGGGGCCCAGTCCCAGCAGCAGGGCTGTTGCATCCCTGCTCTGTATACTTTGCTCCCCCCAGGTTATCCCATGCTCTGGAGGAGACTTGTGGGACACACCTGTACTAGCAAATCATGCCAGGCCAGAACACGGTTGTGTCTAGCACAGTTGTCTGAACTGTTTCCTTGGCAGGTTTCTCCCCAGCAAGATTTGGGTCTGAGCTCGACTGCTATGGCCAGTCAAGGTCTGGTCAAGATGCAGGATGCTATGTCCACATCTGCCCATCCTTTAGACAGCAGCCGCTTCTGCCCTCTCTGGGCACAGATGTGTCATAATTGAATCCTTACAGTCCATCCAGTCCCTGCTCTCAGAAAATATAAGGAGAGTTACACTTTTGAACACTGATGAAATTTCAGGTAGCACTAAGTTCTCCCCTCTCCATGCTACCTACATTCTGGCATTTCACTAATTTGAATTGCTGATCTATTTAAAATGTAAATTGCTGATCTATTTAAAAGGCTACAGCAGGAGCACAGTTTACGTGGAGATCCAGCTGGGATGAAGGGTCAACATTCAAATTCAGTGTTTTCTTTCTAAATAACTTGGCTGCTAGAACAACACCTCAAGGATTTGAATTTAGTAGATCAAATTTTCTTCTCAGTACATCCCCACTGACACCACTTAGGTCAATGGACCAGCTTGTGATCTCAGTTAAATCAGCATGTATTGCGAGTAACATTACAGAGACTAGTGGAACTATTCCAGATTTATATTGGTGCTAATGAGGCCAAAATCTGGCCCAATGTACTTGCGGAGATAGAACTGAGAGCAAAGCATTCATTTCAATCCTCAAATAAAATATACCGCCCTGCAGACTTTTAAAAAGCTTTGAACACAAGTATGTGTGTAACAATAAGAATAAACAGAGTGAAAGCTAAAAGAATAACAGATTAAAATTTATCCACTAACCTACACCAAAACTAGTAAAACCTGGGAGTGTTCCAGGCTAGATGCAAAAAAATATTGATCGTATCAGATAAGCTACATGAATGCTTAAGTTATGAGTTAGCAATTATTTTTAAAATATTCTAGTTTAACACAATATTTTGAGATGAGAAGAGTAATTACATGTTCCAGCCTTGCAAAGACTGGGGTACACTACTTTTGTTAGTGGCACCAGCATCCCATTTACTTTATTCATTATTTTATTAATCACCCATATGATTCTTTGTAGTTCTATTCCCAAATACCTGCTAATTCCTTTCTTTTTACTCTTTTCACTTTAGCTTCTTTGTGATTTGCCAGCTTTTTCAGAAAACAAACTTTCTTTTCATTACATACATTAAGAACAGTATGGGAATTTTATAGTTAATATGAAAGAGATTATCAACATTAAAAAACATGGTTCAAGTTTTTCTTGAAAGCTCATTATGATAGAATAATAATGAGCCTTTTAGCTCATTGGAAACATCTGAATTCTTCCTGTTTGGATGATGAAAAGTGATAACTAGCATTCTGATAGCCAAGCTCCCAGTGTTAATACATGTGCAATGCAGTTGTAGAAACCAATATGCCAACAAAAATAGAAGTTTAAACTGGAGAACAACCAGAACAACTCCTCCAGTATTATCAAAACTCAAAAAACCCTGCCCATTTGGGAAGGGGAGCAAAAACCTCTATAAATTACCTTCCACCAAAATGGATTGTTTTCCCTGGTGTGCAGGATAATGGTCTGGAAGCGTAGGACAAAAAACAGCAGGAAAGATTTTTCATAAAATGGAAAACAGGAAGAGAGAGATGTAGCAAACATACATATATAAACTGTCTTGTCCCTTTCTTTTCAAATTAGATGAGAACAGAATAAAAGGGAGGTGGGGATGTGGGGAAGATTAGGGCAGGGGAATAGGGGAAAGCTAAAGAAAGATTTTAGACCCTCAGGGATCCCTCTGAAGGAGGATGTTTCCTGTCTCCCTGCTCTGGAAGTCCCATTTCTTGGGTTTTACTTCTTTTTTTCTTTTTTTTTTCTTTTTTTTTTTTTTTTTTTTCCTTCTTTCTTTCTTTTACAGTTATATCTACACAGATTTGGATTCAGTATAGAAAAATGAATATACACATGCTGGAGGTTCAGCTGTGTAAACTGCTACAGTTTTTATGGGAATCAGTGGAGCTGTGATGATTTACAGAAGAAGAGGATCACACCTTTCTACCTGGTATTTAAACTGAAATAGCAAAGTACTGGTGGTATAATTCATACAAGGTTTGTATTTCTGTTTTAGCCAGTTTCTGATACGGACTAGGGGAAAAAAGCACACAGAGATCTTTATTATCACTTCTAATACAAATCTGAGCTCCAAACTTGATAGTGTGTGACTGTGCATAAAATTAACTATATGTGTCTGTTAGCAGATCTGGCTGAAGCTGTGCATGATTATATTCTGCATGCATATTTGTTTTCAGTCATATTTACAGGGGTGCCTCTATCCTGATGCTTCAGTTAACTGTTACTTTGAGGAAATAAACAGAGGTGAGGGTCCAGTCACCTTCAGCTGTTGGAAGTTAATAAGGTGTTAATGAAACATTGGCAAATAGCAGCAGTTTAGCACTTGGTTGACACTTGATTTTTAAAGGAGACAGAGTGTAAATAAGCTGTGTTTGCAGTGAAAATTAAAAAAGTAGGAGGTGGGGGAACAAATAACACTCTCACAGTTTATTGGTTTTGAGCAGGAAACACTTGATAGACCACATCAGAGGGAGGAACTCACATGCCACAGTCACTGTCAGCAGACAATGCACCATGGCAAAGGAGTCTGTTTTCATATACGTCTTTTTAAGACACTCTTCTAATATAAGGCTAGCCGATGCACATAACCAATGTAAGAGGGTGCTTGGCACCCCTGCCTCCCACCCCTGGAAGTGCTCTGTGGGAACATCTGGCCTGTTTCAGACCGGATATCCTGGTGTTCATGAGGGATGGGCGATCCCTTTCTGCGGGGCACCTGAAGCTCTCAAGCAGTGTGAGCTCTGTTGTTCCTGCTGCAGTAAGGACAACAATCTACACCTTGAGAAATGGTAGCACTCTGAGGATTTATTAACTTCTGTGTGCTGTAGCAGGTCTCTGGAAGTGATATCTGGGATACATAGAGCAAGTAATTTAGGCTTGATATGTGTCAGACAGCTCTACATAAGTTAGTACAATATCATCCTGAATGAATCTTTCCTTTTTTCACTACTCACAGTATAGAAGTGGAGATGGTATAGCCAAGCTATACATGGTATCCTGCTTCTAGCTCTGAAAGAAGAGGAAGATGGTAATGGAGCAGGAGCTTCCTTGGTGTGGGAGAGGAATCAAGGTAGCTTAGCAGGCTAGTGCTTCAGAGAGATCTGGAAAGAGCATTAGCAGCTTTGTTTCAGAGTGGCTTCTTGGAATAGGGATTGTTGAAATCGACACCTAACATAGATCTGGGCTCAATAGGAAGATGCACATTTGTAACTGATGCACTGAGGATTTTCTGTTTATGCAATATATCCAGAAAGATTCCTTGATAAAATATTCTACAACAGAAGAGCTATGCTGAGGCAATTAAAAAAAAGGAGATACCCTGGGGACATCACTTTTTCTGCATAGTTACAAAGACATTGTTTGTTTTGCAGGTGAGTAGTGTGTGAGCAATGTTTCCTTGCCGGTTTGGAGAGACTAGTGGGTTCTAGCAGATTATCAACCATGTCTGAGATTACTTTAGCAGTATGGAGTTGTTATAGTTAGTAACCTCAGTTACTCGATATTTTCTTCTCCTGTTCTCATGTGTCACATTTATTCACAGCAGCCCTTACTATAGTGTACCTTACCAGCATAAGGCAGCTCCTTTGGCACACATACTGTATAATAATCTCTTACAGTATATTACAATTGCAAATTAGAGTTAGCTTTAGTTTAAAATGTAAAAATTTCATTTTCCTGAAGTAAGCATTGTCAGAGGAATAAACCTGTGGGTGTAATATACCCATGGGTATTAGCAATTCTGAAGTGTTGAATAAATGAAAGACACAAAGCCTATATTTTTGTGTAGGGTAAATAATGCCACGTATAAATGTTGAAGTAGTGAACATAAAACACTCTGTGCAAAAATATAGACTTTGTTTGCTTGATTTTCCCCGATGTGTTAGAAAAGCTTTAACCCAAGGGGTACTGTAAATGCACTCTTTAAAATTAATTCAAGTGCTGTATGTTGTCTATAAATTTCTCTATTGAATTACTGTCTTATTTTCAGTTTGAGGCAATATATTGTTTTGTTTGTGAAGACTACAGTGTAATGGGTTTCTTTTTGGTACCAACACACTGTGAGATAAACATGTTGCAATACGTTTGAAAGAATCTGCAAGTTCACACTTCCCAAATGAGACACAATCCTGCATCCTTCAGTGAGCTTCCCAGTAGTGCTGGAGTATGATCACAGCTGGAGCTGGAATGGTGGGCAGGAGTGTCCCAAGTTGACTGTAAAGCAGCTTGGGTACGCAGTCATTCACACACTGGGGACTTGGGGTTAGGTTTTCCCCTGGTCAGGCTGGCAAAGAACATTGAGAGCCCTTTTTCTGCCTTTGTAATATATGGTCCATTTCCTAAGATAATCTATTTTTTCACTAGCTGCTATTATGAGGACATAAGACACCAGGAGGTGCACTTTGACCTTTCCTGTTCTCTTCTGTCATACACAAAGTATTTGAAGCTTTTGGCCTTTTGTACTAAAGGTCCAGTTCTGTAGTAGGATGTCAAGGCTCCTTTTGTAAGGGGCGCAGAGCATAATTCCTATGATGCTTTTGTCACAACAGTGTATTTGTTTTAATGACAAGTAAGCCACCTTTAGCAAAAGCAATTGACCCTTGGTGATGGACTGACTTTCTTTCCATCGGAGCATGGAACATTTGTTTTGACATTAATGTAATAATACCAGTACTGCTATTTTCTCTAAGTATTGCGCTCTAACTATATAGTCAAAATTTGCGAATGCAAAAAGTGCATGTTCAGTAGTTAGAATATAGAAATCTGAGTGAAGAGTCTTTTGCAAATAGAATTTTCATCCTGTTTCTTTTTGTTTAGCATTTAAAATAAATAATACAAGGTCTATTTTCTTCTGATCCAGGTCAGTGCAGCAGAAAGTTGTATAACCACTTAAAAAAAGGGTCATTTGAGGCTATGAAACAAGGAGAGAGATTAAGATGAAGTAAAAACGCCATGCTTTATGGTGTAGCAGAAAGTAGAGAGGGGACTGAGAAGAACAATAAAAATGAAGAGCACTGCAATTTCTAGAAAGAAATTACTTCATTTGGCATATTTTAAAGGAAAAAAAAATGTGGTGGGAGTTTAACACCTGAGGAAGATCCACTCTATGACTGTGCTGAGAGTTGTTCTTGCTCATAGAGCTTGAAAGTCTGAAAATCACCAATTTGGATTATTCAGGAGCTAAAAAATTATTGCACGGACTTCCGCTTGATTGCAAGTCTTGGATGCGTAGTCTTGCAAGTCTGTTTCAGATGTAGCTTCTCCTCAACCTGTGAAGACAGTATTTTCCTAGGCTGGGCTACAAGTTCAGGGCAGGATTCAGTTTCAGATTGACATACACATTTGGGTGCCTAAATGCAAGTGTCTTAATCTAAACCAAGTCTAAACGGTCTGACACTCCATGGCTATTCCAGATTAATGTTTAATTTCCATTTATGCTCACTGAACAGGAACAGTCATCTCCTGAGGAGCTGCCATCCCAGCCTGTGGTCAGGACTGTAAGCTAAATAGGACAAACCTCCTGGATATGTGCAGGTGACTAATTTGGATTAAAATGACTTCTACCCTTACCCTTTAAACTTCAGTTTTCAACTCTTCCAGATTCTTGTCAGTCCTTGGGGAAGCATCTTTGAAAAATAGTTTTTCCTCTGTTGGCATACATGTTTTTCTTACCAGGAGGACACTGGTGGTTTACAGAAGCATTTGAGGGGCAAGATGGCACACTGTTCTGGGGACAGATTACAGCCTGTGAACAATAGTGTGCTGCACATGCCAGAATCTTAGTTTCTGGTCTGGGCAGCTCTGGAGGAAGTTATGGCCTCACCTTGCTGAACTGGTGCCAGTTGGTTTGCAGTGTGCAGTGGAGACTGGTTGTTTTCCATGCTCTGATCAAGATTATTATTATTTTTTTTTTTTCATCAGTATGTAGAATGTACTGTTATTTTGCTGACCTTCTACACTCTCCAATCTCTGTGGAATTAGCTTTTGAGCACTTGGGGTGGGATGTCTAAACGTTAGGGTTACTGTTAGCTGTGGCATATGGATTACAAATATAGCTGGTATTCAGATTGCAGAGTGCCAAGGACTAATTATAGGCCACTATCCTCTTTAGGTATCTTGTTTTGGGATTATAAATGTCTTGCACAGGCCCGACATGACCTACATAAATCCTCAGCACAAATGAGGATAGGAAGGAAGGCAGGTCTGGACAAATGGCCAAGTTCCTAAACAGGCATTGAAGCAAAGGACGTTGAAACTTTTCTTCCATATTTAATAATACCTTGTGATTTCTCTCACTGTGGCCAGTTTGAAGTTTACACAGGTGATGTTCTGATGGATAACTTCTCTGAGCCCAAGCAGCTGGACCGCTGAAGTTGGAAGCTCTTTTTAACTGCATTCTCCATGATCAATAGTATTCTGTTATAAGCAACAAGCATGACTGAGCACAAAAGGTCGAGTCCTTTTTAATTAGGTGCTACCATGATGATTATTTTCCTGGCATACAAAAAAGGAAAATTAACCTGTGCATATTTTGCCTCCAAGCACTCTTCAAGGGTTTCATTTAATTTATCAGTGATACAGAAAGAGGAGTAATTTCTTAGTAGATATTTATCTGGAGGGAAGAAGGTGGTAAATAGTTACCCAGGCCTGCTAAGTGCAGGTGTTCATTAAGTGTACCCTGAAATAAATCTCTCTCTTTTTTCTTTCCTCTCTTCTGTTTGTTTCTCTCTCCTGTTTTATTTAGGAGCAGCCAAGTGTTACCCAGCAGGGATATCCACCTGTGGTCACTGGGCTAGATGTGTCCTAAATGTTCCTGGAAGCTTATTAAAATAAATCCAACTCCCAAGCAACTTTTATTTGCTTTTGAGCATTCTCTCGAGAAACTCTGCAGCCAACATTTTATTACATCAAGATACAACTTTTTTTCCTGAACTTGTCTTTTATATAACTTTAAAAACAACTGGTTGTGCTCTTTTTAAAAGTGATGGTTAGAATTTAATCTATAACTACAGCAAGACCATACTTCCTCAATAGATTGCAACTAGAGCCTTAAAAAACAAAACCAAACCAAACCAAATCCCACAACCAAAAGCCAAAACTTCGGAAAGCTTAAAACTTTCCTCTACAGTTCACATTATTGGTCATTCAAAACACCTCTTGTACGTTTTTTCTTTTTTCTCAGTCTGACTATCTGGTTGTGTTTTTCTGGGACAAATTTTTTACACTTGTACCTCTTAAATCATTGGGAGACATTACAGCAAAAGCATATTCAAGTCAGAAAGGCCTTTAATAGGGAGTAGTATTCCAAAATAGTTACACTTTGCATTTTTTGACCTGTTTCTAGGAGTTGGTTTCATGGCTTCTTCCTCTTCACTTCAAATATTTTACTTCCAAATTTCAAAAGCCTTCATTATGATCACAACCATTTACAGTAAGCTTTAGCACATAGACATGCAGCTACCTTGTTGGTTTCTGAGTTTAAAGCAGTTGTTAATTTGGCAATGACTTTACCTGTTGTCTTCTTGAAGGTTAGAATCAAGGCACTGACCTCATGCAGTTAGATTGGGAATTAGAGATGAGTTTGGAGCACACAGAAACCCCAGACTTCTATTGAATTTCTCTTGGTTAAAAGTATAATTCTTGTGTTTCTATGCAATTTGAAGTATATTTCAGAATTCCTGATAGATGCATGAAAATTTATCAAATAGAACTAGATTTGTTAAAAATCAAAGGTATTAAATAATAATAATAATAATAATAATAA
>NW_010318915.1:13215-16406 GCF_000700745.2 Antrostomus carolinensis | reverse complement strand
GTATTTGTGCCTGGGGTTGCCCTGACCCAAGATGGGACCTTCTGCCTGATTGCCCCTTTGATACCTCTGTCCTTCAGGAGTCCACTGCAGAAGTTGGACAATTGGCTCTTCAAAAAGTTGGACAATTGTCTCCTTACTAGGAGTTTCACTCTGATCTCATTGTATCAGGGGACAAGAAGAAATCCCTCCATGCCTCGCCAGTGGAGTTTTACAGCTGAGACAAAAGGCCAATCCCTTGGTCACACCTTCAGTCCCACTCGATGGGATTGCACAAACTATGTGTGACCTGTTTCTGCCTACTTCTGGAGAGGTTATCTCACCTCGCTGGTGAGTCTGCATGGGGTGGGAGTTCTTGGATTTGCTGAGCCCTTTGCAGTGACTTGAAGTTAGCAGATCTCAGGGACTCGCTTGTAAAATTGCCAGCTCAGATTTTGAACTGTCAGCTGCTGATCTGTTCCAAACCAGTGATCCTGACAAGGCAGCCTTACCTGTCAGATTGGAGGTGTTACCAGAAAGCATGAGCACTTTCAATGTAGCTACAGAAATCTGATTCAAAAATTGGTGCCTGTGCGTCCTTTTATGGGGGCTCATACTCACAGCTTGGCTTTCCTAAGATTTTGCTGTTTTCCAGAAACATTGTGTTGTTTGCATGTATTGCTGCTTGGCACTGACTTTCAGGACTTCATGGCTGCCAGGCAGCTGGCCACCTTGCCCTGATTGTAGAAAGCACCACATTCAACACCATCTTTCTAACTCCTCTGTTGACCTGTTTCTCCATGTCCCTGGGCAGGACAGGGATTGTCTGTTCTCTTGTACAGTGGTTAGCACAAGGAGCTCCTGGCCCATCCACTAGTGCTTCTGGATGTTCAGCTAAGGGCATAACTACTAAAGGCAGTGATGGATCCATGACCTACACAAGCGCAATACCATCTATATACCGTTATGATATGACTGCTCAAGTCCTCAGCCAGAAAAAACTACACACAAGGGGTGGGACAGACATTTGGAAGTAGTCTCGTCACTTTTAAATATGCTCTTCAGTTTCCCAGCTTTGAAAACCTAGCTGTGGTCTCTGGTGAAGCAGACCCTTGGGCAGGGGATGGAAGCAGTACTCCTCCCTAGGTCCAAAACCCTGTGTTCATGTGGGCTTTACTTCCAGCACAGGCAAAGGGAGATGGGGAAGAGCAAATGAGGAGGGTGCTGAGGCTGCTTCTCTGTCTCCCTGCAGGGCAGCAGGCTTGGAGGAATGACCTGTTTGTTCAGGCCCATGGTCTCCCCATAGTGGCGTCTCCACCCACACTACCCTGGTTTCTTGCTTTTCCTCCTTCTAGAAATGCAGCACCTGATTCTCAACTTATTTTTCTGATGACAGATTTGTATTTTCTTGGCAGGATCTGAGCGAGTTAAATTCAACAACAGTGAAGAGCCCCACCAACACTGTGGCAGTGCAGAACCTCAAAGCTGGCACCATCTATGTCTTCCAGGTGCGGGCTCGTACTGTGGCCGGGTATGGCCGGTATAGTGGCAAGATGTATTTCCAGACCATGACTGAAGGTGAGTCTTCAGCTGCCTCTGCATAAAGGAAACACAGGGTCTAGAGAGACTTGAACAAGATGGAGGTGCACTGGCAGCAGTGCTGGTCCCTTTGCTCTTAGTCCATTCAAGGGTGCACTGTCAAGTCACATGCATTTATTCAACCTGGCAAGACCTGGAGAGAGGCATGGGCACTTGGTGGTCCATGCAGGGTATCATATAATCTAGGCCAATTTCTGACAAGCTTTGGCATAGGGACATGCTCATTCAGTTGGATTTAGAGGAAACAAAATTTATGATTCTCATGTGCACAGATGTTGATGACAGATGCAGACCTGGGCCTCTATTTTCTAAATTAGTGCTGCTAAATAAAACAGGCCAAGCCAGTTTTCTCCCCCGGAGGCCAAGGAGCAAGGCACAGCATGCATGCATCCATGGGACTAAACTCTCCCACCCATAAGGGATAGGTCTATCCAACCTTCCTACTGGGGCACATCCCCTGTCATAGCCAACCTGAGCCATGCCTAGGACAGCACTAGCTCTCCCAGACCAAAACCGTGCCAGGAAGCCCATTAGCAATAGCCATGCAAATGTGGGCAGTGCTCATGGCCGTGCTCTGACCTTGATGAACTTGTTACCATAGACCCATCCTGTGCCACGGTAACCTGTTCCCTCTTCCTTGTGTTCCAGCCGAGTACCAGACCAGTGTCCAGGAGAAGCTGCCGCTCATCATTGGCTCCTCTGCAGCAGGACTGGTGTTCCTCATTGCTGTTGTTGTCATCGTTATTGTGTGCAACAGGTCGGTCAGTCTGAGTGCAGGACCCGGGGCTGGGGCTGTGCAAGGGGGTGGTGACTGGAGACAGTGGGTGGCAGGGGTAGGGGAAGGGGAGGATGGGGACAGGAAGGTGAAGGGGGAAAGAGATGTCCCTGCAGTGCATTCCTCAGCCCCGATGTACCTGCGTTGGGGCTCAGGACTCCCTTTCTTTCCAGAAGACGTGGCTTTGAGCGCGCTGACTCCGAGTACACCGACAAGCTGCAGCACTATACCAGTGGCCACAGTACGTACCGCAGCCCCCCACCAGGCCTGGGGGTCCGCTCTCTCTTCGGTTTGTGTTCCTGTTCACTCATTCCTTGCGGTGCGCAGGGAGGGCTCAGGCCACCCAGCCAGGCAGGCGTGTGCGTGTGTAGACAGAAGGACCACCATGCTGTCTAGCTCCCTCACCAGTCTCCTACGACCTAGATCCCTTCCCTGCCTCGTAGAGTCCATGGACCTGCGTGCTGTCGGGCACCAACTGTGCACTGAACACCTGTGCATGCTCTACAAGGCCCTGTGACATGCAACACACACCTCTCCGTCTGCCTCTGAAGCCTCACCCTCTTCTGCAGTGCAGCCCCTGCCACTACACCTTGTCTTGCTACTCCCAGTTTCTGAGGTTTGCCCAGCTTGTGGGCAGCAGTGAGATCCCTTTCCCAACTAATCTTTGTCCTGCAGAGTGTTGTCCTTCTGCAGGAACCCACATACCTCATGGTGCCTTTGCTAGAGCCCATCCCAGTGCTCCCAGAATCGTAGTAGATATCAGATATATCTATATAAATATAGGTATATAATAGAATACATAACATGCCCTCTCTTGCAGCCTCCCTCTTCCAGCATACCA
>NW_010318915.1:0-13172 GCF_000700745.2 Antrostomus carolinensis | reverse complement strand
TCAAGACCTTCCTGCACACCCTGCCTCGCCCAAGTGCCTCCTCCTTCCCCTCATTAACCCCTGGCTGCATGCCCTCTGCAATGCCTTTCTCCTCCCTCACTAGAGATCTGTTGCTATAATCCAGCTTTGCTGGAAGCTCAGTTGTTGTTTACCTCATGTTGTACTTGCAGCTTCAGGATTTCTGTCCTTTTTATACCTGTTTCTGTACAGACCCAGACCTTGTTTAGAAAGTAGGAAACATCAGGAGTGTTTCAGCACAGGAGTTGCTATTGCTTCTGCCATTTACCTGGGAAACATTTCCCAAAAGGCAGGGCACTGAACTGCAGCTCTGTGCCAGAAGAGCAGCATGCTGGCTGCATTGCTGTAACATCCCAGGAAAAATGACACTCAAGAAAGATGATGTAAATGTGACTCTCAGTTGTTTGTCAGTCCATGCTGCGTGTGTAAACACACATTCCCACTGTCTCCCGGGGTCTGGTACAGAATGTGACAGCTTCAGGCTGAGATGGCATTAATAGCTGTGCCTTCACGACTGTGGGAACAGGCTCTATGCCACTCGATGCAGATGAACTGATAATGGTCCTGGGGTGCCTTTTAACCACTTCGTCACTCAAGACACCAGTCCAAAGCCCAATCCCTGCTCGGCTCCCCAGCAGTGGTTGCTTTGGAGAGGCTACAGCTTAGGGTTAGAAAATTGCCAAGATGTGGGGAGCCTGTAAGCATTGCAGCAACTCCCCTAAATCCCACCCGTTTAGTGGAAGGTGTCCCTGCTGATGGCAGGGGGTTTGGAACTAGACCAACTTTAACCCAGACCATTCTACGATTCTGTGATTCTATGAAACTGTCACCGATCTCAGACTGGATATCAGGAAAAATTTCTTCACTGGAAGGGTTCTCAGGCACTGGAGCAGGCTGCCCAGGGAGGTGGCTGAGTCACCATTCCTGGAGGGATTTAAAAGATGGGTTGATGAGGTGCTCAGAAATATGGTTTAGTAGTGGACAGGTATGGTTGGACTCAATGATCTCAAATGTCTTTTCCAACCAAACCATTCTATGATTCTATGATTTTATGTAGAGCTGGGAGCTGTGCCTCTGGTTCTGTGTTGGGCTCCTTATTTAGCAAGCTGTGAGCTCTGCTCTCCAAATACCCCCAGTTTTTGGAGCAAGCCAGAGGCCAGCAAAATGAGTATAGAAAGGGGAGAACTGCAGGACTGCAGGTGAGAGCTGTCCCACGGTGTAGGTAGCGTGTGATGTGGCATCAGCAGTCCAACCTCACCAGGTCCCGTGGCCATTGCCTTTCACATAAGCATATCACTGTGTCTTCTGGTCTGCCTAGCAGCAAGAGCTTGGCTTTTCCAATTTCTCCGATGTCCCTTACAGCTTGACTTGGCTGTGTTGAGGCTACCAAGAGGGAACCCAGCCTCAGGGAGAGTTACCTGTCAGGAGAACAGGGGTCAGACTGGACTGTCCATCCTGCTTGCACTGCCTCTTGTAGGGTCACAGACACCCCTATGGAAAAGCCAGCCTGGTTTGGTGGCTGTGTCAGTAGTACCGACCTGCCTCCCCTGTAGATCTCCATGTAGAGAACCAAGAGCAGCAAGTGCCTCAGTTTACATCCCAAGGCAGACCTTCACTATCTCTTCTCTTTAGTGCTGAACCCAGGTCTCGTCCTCCGCTTTCTCATGCCTCTGGGAATGGCTGAGGTGGAAGCAGCACGCAGAGGAGGGTGGTGGAGCAGAGCTGCAGTCTCTACAAATGGTCCTCTTGCAGTGTTGCAGCATGATGAGGGTGGTGTGACATTGGTGTGCCTGTGCACTGTCTCCCAAGAGCAAATGCTTCTCTTGCTTTTCCTGTGGATCTGCTAAAGCTGAATCCTGCTGCACAGGATTCAGTGGTCACAGTTTGCACTCCACTGCCCCAACAATGACTTATAGGCCAATATTAATTGTAATCTAGCTTTAATAGTCCTGTGCAAACATGACTCTCCATGTTCTTTCTCAAACTTTGCTGTGTCTACTTCCTGCCCTTGATTGTGCAACTTGCTGAGGTCAGAAAGACCCTCACACAAATAGGTTTTCTTTTCCTCGACGCCAGCCATCAGCTGCTCTGTTTGCATCTGTCTGTCTGACTCTCTGCCTCACCTTTTATACAGTGACTCCAGGGATGAAGATTTATATCGATCCGTTCACCTACGAAGATCCCAATGAGGCTGTCAGGGAATTTGCAAAAGAAATTGATATCTCTTGCGTCAAAATCGAGCAGGTGATTGGGGCAGGTAGGTGAATTGTGAATGTCTGGCTGGCCCTCAGCAGCACAGTCTCCTTTGTGGTTTCAGGCTTTCACGAGGATTTAGCCTTACATCTACTGGGAAGACTATTGTCAGTAAGGTCTTACTCTTAGCCCCAGCCTAGACTAGTAGGAACAAAGTGATCCAGTCCTGGAGGAGCAAGTACATCTAGTGCTGGAGACAAGGAATTCCCATGTGTATATAGTGTCCGGTGCTCCTCACCAATGATGAGTCCACCTGCAGAGAGCTCTTTGTTGTGGAGTGAGGCTGGAAACACAGAGCAGATGGTGGGTGGCTGGCTCAGAGGCATGCAGGGCGGGCATGGCTGGAGCCCGTGGGAGCAGGATCCCTTGGGAAGAAAGGCAGAGGTCTAGGAGGCTGACAAGCCCTACCTGTTTCCCTCTGTTCACAGGGGAGTTCGGTGAGGTGTGCAGCGGGCATCTCAAGCTTCCTGGCAAAAGAGAGATCTTTGTGGCCATCAAGACCCTGAAGTCTGGTTACACAGAGAAGCAGAGACGGGACTTCTTGAGCGAAGCCAGCATCATGGGGCAGTTTGATCATCCCAACGTCATCCACCTGGAGGGGGTGGTGACCAAGAGTTCACCAGTCATGATCATTACTGAGTTCATGGAGAATGGCTCACTGGACTCCTTCTTGCGGGTATGAGATCCCAGGAGCACACAGCCCCAGACATTGTGTTGGGCCCTTCCCTGTGCCAGGATAACAGTGCCCTTCACTGCCCAGCATAACAGTGCCCTTCACTGCCCAGCATCCCCTGCCACTGGGACTGCTGCTTCTGCCAGAGGTCTGTGTCTCAGGAACAGAGGTGGAGGTAGCACCAAGGCTGTCATCTGTTATGTGTGTCTGTCCACTTAGACTAGTTGAAGGCTGTGCCTACCTACATGCATGCCCACAGATGTATTTACAAACTCTGCCTCTGTGGGCATGGAGGGACAATCTGCCTGAGCTTTAACACAGCTGTGTCTAAATAGTTACAGGTCTGAGTTTGAAATGGATAATTCACTGGGTTGAACGGACATAACCTGCTTGATAAGAATAGAATGTCCCTTCTGAACCCTCCTGTGCAAGGTGTGGCCAACCTGCCACCTTTGGATGACAGCAGCCATTGGTAGTGCTGCCCATGGGGTGTGTGAGGGTGACTTCCAGCCCCTTTTAGCTCTCCACTCTTGTTTTGAGAGGGAACTTACATATTTGTGGCATAGCTGTGTCTTGACATGCAGTGTAGACAGACTGTTTACCAGACCATGGCGGGCTGTGAATTTGCTCCTCTCATTTTTCTTTCCCTCTCTTCCCCTCAGCAAAACGATGGGCAGTTCACAGTGATCCAGCTGGTGGGCATGTTGCGGGGCATCGCAGCAGGCATGAAGTACCTGGCTGATATGAACTATGTGCACCGGGACCTGGCTGCCCGCAACATACTGGTGAACAGCAACCTGGTCTGCAAAGTGTCTGACTTCGGGCTCTCCCGTTTTCTGGAGGACGACACCTCTGATCCCACCTACACCAGTGCACTGGTAAAGCTGCTTTTCCAGAGGGGAAGGGATGCATGGTGAAGGAAGGAGTCAGGGTGAGAGAGAGAAAGGGGGAGATCCACCCCTTGACATAAGAAGTGATTTTTCAGGGTGCTAACGATGGAAATAAGGTGCCACGTGGGAAGGACCAGTGAAACGAACCAAGGAAGATTTGCTCTCGCAAGGTCCTGACCGGTTGTCCAGTGGCTGTTAATGGGCCCTATATTCATTCCTGTGGATAACTGAGCCTCCTCCAAACACCTCTGCAAAAATATGCATGTTCCTGATAAAGCTCTTAGTTGGGGTGATGCATTATATCCATCCAGCATGGACCAGCTGGGGGTTCTCCACGGTGCTGCTCTGACAGATATGTTGCCAGAGCAGCAGGTCTGGAGCTTTTTTACCATCACTGTCCAACCATGCTGCCTCGCTGTCCAGGAGACCGTGATCCTTTTTAATGTCATGTCATGGGCTCAGCCCCAGGAATGACAGACCGCAGTGTGGATGCGTGCTAGATGAAGCCCTGCAGTTCTGTATACTGATTTTCCAGAGAGTCTTTCTGAATTAGACAGAGAAACATTCCCAGAAATGTCTTCATGGTCACGTAACAGCTTCCCAGGAACGTCACAGTGCTAATGACACAATTGTGTCTGAGGAATCATGGCCTGTCTCAGGCCACAAAATGTGCACAGGGACCAAAGGGTAATTTGGAGACAACGTTGTTGTTCCGAAAGATTGCAGACAGTTCTCGTAAATGCTATTTTTTGCAAAGGCATACAACATCACTCTACAGTGGTGCTGCAGAATCAATGCCTACGTACAGTGCTTCTGACAGGACTTCTTGGAAATAAGTGCTGGTAGAGCTGGGGCATGATCTGTAGGCAATCACCTCTCCCAGATTTTGTGAAGCTGACAGTGATGAAATGTCTGGCATAGCTCTTAGTGAATTGTAACAGTAGTTGAATACCTAACAAACACCTAAAAATGTGCACTTTTCTGCTCATCTGAACTTGTATAGCTTCAAACATGAAGTATTCAGTCTTATATAGTCATTCTATGGCTTTTAGAAACACTAGCAACATTTGTTTTTCACAACATGTTCTTTACATCCAATTACCTTTCCCTTTGTTAAGCTTAATACATGGGAGCTGCTGGTGTTCACTACTGTTTTCTATTCCTGTTACCGTCCTGTAGCTTTTCTCTCTATCATCTCTAATTTATTCTCTGAAACTGTGGGCACTGTAGCAGGACGTATATTATCTATAATGACAGAATATATGCATCCACTATAACAGAGCACCAGAAGTAGTAGAATTTTCCTCTTCAAAATGCACCATCCTCAAATGTCCTAAGATGCATGAGTGTTTTTTATCATAACTATCCCAGAGACTATGGGTGGGCAAACAGCCACAAGCTATGGCTTGGGAAGTTCATGATGGACCTTAGGAAGATCTTCTTTTTCAAGAGGGTGGAGAAGCTCCAGGTCAGATCACCAGAGAGGCAGGAGATCTCCCTGAGGTGAGATCCCATGAGGATCCTCCAAATATACGCAGTCTCTAATTTCTACTTTAGAACTTCTTTTTTAGCCAGGTTTTCATTTTGCTACTTGTCAAGAGCTCTGTTAAGAGTATGCCCGATTGAGAGGACAGCACGTTTGGTATGGAACGGTTGGTCTCTACCTCTTGTGGATAACAAAATATTTTGTCTGAGGTTTGTGTCTGTGAGAAGATTAAGGAACATTATGATTTTTTTCATTATTCCAGCATGTTTTCTAGGTCTGAATCCTATTAAGTCCTAGGAGACCCTTCATAAGACATGGTAGCTATTCAGTGACAAAAGATAATATTCTTTCATCTTCTCACAGCCACAAAATGCAGACAATTTTGCTTATTTTCCAGCACAGGGGAAGATTTTCCCTTCAGAAGGTCCCTTGAATTGCAAATAGCTCATGTCTAAAGACTCTGGTGGAAAATCAGGAGGCTGCAAGGGCTTAAGCAGAGCGTTGCGATCCCTGTGGCTCAATGCTGTGTGTGCCACTCTTGTGCACTTCTGTGCATAACTCCTCGATGGGAGTGAAGAGTCCTGACTTCTCCAGAGCTGCTGTTGCCCAGCAGGATCACAGAAGACTTCAGTGCCCACCCAGTCCATCCCATTTCCCACCAGTGACAAAGCATGCCATTCTAAACATGTTCACTCTTCCTCTGTCTACAGAAACGGGTGGGATCAAAAACTACTGGATCATGTATATATCAACAAACAGATTGAGACACGAGGACTTAGCTCAAGAGGATGATATATTACCGATAGCTGTGTGACAGCAAAAAGATGGAGGGAGGGTGGAAGGGAAACAGTTTGGATTTTTCTACATTTGTAGCCATTAGTTTTTCTACAAAAAACCTTACTAGCACAACGGGTGTTTCGTCATGCTGAAGATTGCTATATAGCAGTTAGCAGGTGGAAGGAGCTGGGCTTGTTTAATATGGTAAAGAGGAATCTGAGGAGACACCTATAAATGACCTGCAGTACTTGAAGGGCAGTTATGAAGAAGACAGAGCCAATCTCTTTGCAGTGGTACCAGATGAGATAATAAGGGGCAATATACAAAAGTGTGGCTTGGGAAGTTCAAGGTGAAGAACAGGAGAAACTTCTCCCCCAAGTGGGTGGTGCAGGTCACCAGACAAATGAGGGGGAATCATTGTCCTTGAAGGTTTCCTGAACTTGACAAGACATCCTGATCTATTGTTAAGGATAGTCCTGTGGTTCCTTCCTTATAGGATTTTAAGAGCATATTGGAGGCAAATATTTTGGACACTCATCATTTTCAGTTACTCTTGCTCTTTCTATTATTATCCTCTCTGTTTTTTTTCCTGTAGGGTGGGAAGATCCCAATACGGTGGACGGCTCCTGAGGCAATTCAGTACCGAAAATTCACATCAGCCAGTGATGTGTGGAGCTACGGAATAGTCATGTGGGAGGTGATGTCATATGGAGAGCGGCCTTACTGGGATATGACCAATCAAGATGTGAGTTGTTAAGAAACAAGCAGCAGAAACACTGAAATGGGGAACTTTGCAAGGCCAAAGTATGGCTACAGCTGGACCCAACCTGTGGCATGTCTGGAACCTTCTCTGTCATAAGAGATGTGTCCAAGGTCAACACCTTTGGAAGAAGTAATGAGGATATCTTTGGCTTTTGGTCTGGTCCCGTTGTGCTGCTGTGGCAGAGGTTAGGGACTGTACAACACCCACTGCATTAGGACAGCGTTAATGTGAGCACCCTCGGCGGTGGTAGACAGATGCCCAGGAGGAAAGGGAGCAGACAGGTGGAAAACAAAATGCTGCCACTGACCTGAGAGCTCCTGGAGCAGCAGGCACATCTTCATCTGCAGGAGACCACAGGGATTTGGCGAAAGTCTGTTACAGAGTCATAGAATGGTTTGGGTTGGAAGGGACCTTTAAAGATCATCTAGTCCAACGCCCCCTGCCATACTCAAGGACATCTGTCACTAGATGGTCATTAAATCTTCCATGGCAAACTTGGACTGTGATGTGTAAGAAGCCAAGCAACTTGTATGCAGCAAGAGGCCAAAACCACAGGGTATTTCAGAACATGCTTAGTTTTAAATACTCCATGACTCTTCTCTACTTCAGGTGGAACTGTTATGTGCTCCCTGGAACCCAGGCAACTTCTGTGAGTCCTTGTCTCCCTGCAAGGATGACCTGTGGCTGAAGTCCACACCTTCACCATAACAATGCCATTCTCCGTTTCTCTTGACCTCATACCTGGGTGGTCAAAGGCCATCTATCCAGTGTCAGTGAGTGCCATCTACACCTGCACATATGTGGCCAGAAAACCCCTTTGGTGTGGGGCTCACAGGTCTCTTGTAATGTTGTCTCTCTGAAGAGCTGTCCTTTTTCATGCTGTCTTCACCTTGTGAACTCTCAGGATCTAGCATCAAGGTCCTGGGTTGACCCTTGGTACGCAGAAAGCTTGTCCTGTCTCTCTGCTGCAAACCTGGGTCTTATAAACTTGTTACAGCATCTGCCTGCCTTCCAACTTGTTTCATCCAAAGTGGGACAATTTCCTCCCTAGTGCCTGGTGGGGAGTTTATTCAAATGAGTCCCCAACACTTGGAGTAGATACATGATATCTTAGCACCTCTGGCTGATCACAGCTTTGCCCCAGCCCCTGACATACCAGAGAAGTCTTTGCATCAATTGTTTGAACCAAAGGGAAGGGAGTCAGGAGTATGCCCTTCTCAGAGAGAAAAATTCCCTTCCCATTAAGGCTTCATTATCATCTGCAGTTTCAAGCATTTCCTGCAGACAGGTGCCACTGCCCTTCTCCCTCCCTCCCCATCTTCCTTGGCATCCTTCTGTATGTGTAGCCCTCTGCAATCACCCTTCCAGTGCTGATTCAGCTGATGGGGATGGCAGAGCTCGTGTCCATCTCCTCAGCACTGCCTGCTGCATGGCACCTGCCACCAGCCTCTTCTTCCCCTTCTTCTGCTGCAGGTCATTGTGCCCCAGAAGCTGTCACCACTTAATTGCAGCTGATGGTCCCTGTGAATGAGCGCATGGCAGATATTGGCTGCAGATTAGCCTCCTGACCCCGGGGTGTGAGCGCCTGGGGAGGCGGGGAGGGGAGAGGAGAGGAGACAGAGAGTGCAGCCTGTGCCCTCTCGTGGGATGTGTCTGATGGCAGCAAGGTGGGCAGCTTATTGGGAAACCATTCGGTCCAGGCTGGAGACAAGCACTTGATGCTTGCAGGATGACCCTCCCAAGCCCTGCTCCTCCTGAGCTTCCCCTCCCTTTGGCTTGGATAAATCTGCCATCCAGATAGCTGGGAGAGGGGACAGCTTTCACCTCTTGGGATAGGAATCAAGAGCTGCACAAAGCACACCAGTGATGTGTCAGGTCAGACCTTCACAGGCCCAGTGGGGCACCATCATGTCCAGCCATGGGGGCAGAGGGGAGGGAGGACTCCTTCAGTCTGGCATATTTTGGCAGCAGTGCTGCCAGTCCCCATCTGTCTCAGGTCAGCCTGCCCAGCACCTTGACCATGCACATCAGTGTCTGGAGCACCCTCCCAGTCCATCTGTGGCCTGAAGCCACAGTCCATCTTAAACCCTGCCGGATGCCCCACCTTACACCTTGGATTGCTTGGCATGGATCTGCCACCTACCCTTGGAGCAGCAGCTTTCTAGTGCCACACCACCTCCAAAGTCTCCTCTCTACCAACCCTTCCCTGCTGCTCTCCCAGTCCCAACTGCAGGATTCTAAATTTTCTCTATGTAGCCTTCCTGCTCAACAATGTATTCACCATGCTGCTGTGTGGGTATGGCTGCTCCTTCTCCAGAAGGGTGATGCATCCCTGGAGTAGCCTACTAGGCAGATTTCTGTCTTTGGAAGTATGCAAGACATGGCTGGACAAAGCCATGGCAGCCTTGATCACATGTGAGAATAGACAGAGACATTGAGGTCCTTCCTCTGGATCCCTGAGGGAGGTTCTGTCAATCCCCCTCCCCTTTTTTATCATCGCTGTGGAGAGTTGGTCATTTCAAAATGCTGTCTCTGATTTCAGTTACTGCAGTATCCTCAGTTCTGATTTTTATTCTCACTTCCAGTTTTTGTTGCCACACACAAGCCTGTTTCTATTGTCCAAGGCTCCTTGTGCTCACTTTTCAGTTTTTTTTCTGTGTGTGTGACCACAGGATGCATAAGGCCAAGAAGGTAGGAGAAGCGTGCTTGTCACATGCCGCTGTTAAAGGAATGTGTGCCTCTGTAAAAGGAGCATATGCCCCTGGAAAAAGCTGTGCAGTTCCATCCTCCTTGATGACCCAGAAGAGGATGGAGGGCTACAGGTGTAGAGTGACAGGCAGATGGGATTCCCCTTGAAGAAGATCCTCTAGACCTTCTGCATGTGCTGTTGCCACTGAACATTTCCACACCAGGTGTTTTCACAGATCATGTGATGCAGTAAAGGAACACCAAACATGCAGCAACCAAAGCTTTCTTACATTGGCCCATAAAACTGCAACCCATCTCTGCATGCTGTAACAAAGTTCTCCTGGGTCTGGCTTTGCTGACTAAGGTCTTGGTCCTCCCCGCTGTGTGCTTCAGTTTGCATTTACACAGGACTGCGGGGAGATCTAGCTCTTACTGCTGGCTCAGCACACCCAGCCCTGTCCCGTGGCGCGACCCTGTTACCTCGAAGGGCTGGGTTGATGGCAGGAGTAGAAAGAACCACTGAAGGAAGCTTCCCTTCTCTGTAACTCACAAGCAGACCCTTCACTAGATCATAGAATCATAGAACATCGTGAGTTGGAAGGGACCCACAAGGATCATCCAGTCCAACTCCTGTCCCTGCACAGGACAATCCCAACATTCACACCATGGCCCTCAGGGCCTTGACCAAATGCTGCTGGAATCTTGTCAGGCTTGGTGCCATGAACACCTCCCTGGGGAGCCTGTTCCAGTGCTCCACCACCCTCTGCCTCAAGAACCTTTTCCTCATGCCCAACCTCACCCTCCCCTGCCACATCTTCCTGCCATTTCCTCTGCTCCTTGCGTTGGTGGCCAGAGGGAAGAGATCAGCACCTGCCCCTCCTCTTCGCCTTGGGAGGAAGTTCTAGACCCCCATGAGATCTCCTCTCAGTCTTCTCCAGGCTCAACAAACAAAGTGACTTCAGCCTCTCCTCATACGGCTTCTCCTCTAAACCCTTCCCAATTTTCTGTCCCTCCTCTGGACACAGATGAGGATGTTCTCCTGCCATTGAGTTGTTGCATTGTGCTGTGTACCCATCAAAAACATGAACCCTTCTCTCTCCTTTCTCATGCCTGGAGCTGTGGGCTCACACATCCTTGTTAAGGTAGCAAGGATGCTTTCTTTTCCCAGATTAGAAGGCTGATAGGCATGGCTTATCACAAGTATTCAGCAGACAACATGTCAGCTGAGCAAGGTTGGCATCACCTTACAGGATGACATGACAAGCAGAGGGTTGGGAGTTAGAGAGTAGCACGTTGCTACAAGAATAGGTAGCTGAGATGACAGGCAGCAGTAAGTGTAGGCAGAGCAGTCCCACTATGGTAGGGGTGGCCATGGCTGTCACCCTCAGGATACAAGGAAAGGAATATTACGAATTAAATAGGTTTTATTGCCACTGTATTGATCTCTTTTTTTTTTTTTTTTCCTTCTCACAGGTGATAAATGCCATTGAGCAGGACTATCGGTTGCCACCGCCTATGGATTGTCCAAATGCCCTGCACCAGCTAATGCTTGACTGTTGGCAGAAGGATCGAAACCACAGACCCAAATTTGGGCAAATTGTCAACACTTTAGATAAAATGATCCGAAATCCTAACAGTCTGAAAGCCATGGCACCTCTCTCCTCTGGGTGTGTATCTCTGTCTTCCTCTTTGGCTTTTATTTGCACATCTGCTGTCCTTTGTGTCCTGGTGGGCACCATCCTTCCATCTCTCTAAGCCAGCTATTTTAGAGGCAACTTGGCCTATGTCATTTGGTCTTTTATAGGAAAGGCATTAGAAGATGTCAAGGTCACTCTGATCCCTGTCCTTGGACAGGTTAGATCTGGTGAACACAGACAGCTCGTTGAGTTGGGTAGTGTATCTGCACAGTTAGAGGAGCATCTTGGATTCATGTATACATGATTGCTGGATGGGTATGGTTGCTTTGGTAGTCCAATCTCACATGCAGTGGAGGCCAGTAAAGCCTCATCAGGCAGTGTGGTGTTTGGCTGGACTGGGTGGGGATACACCAGCTTGTGGGAAGCACTGGTCCCATTATGAGAATGTACCTTCTCCCCTTGTGCAGCCAGGGTTTTAGAGCTGCATCACATCGTCTGTGATGGCTCCTACCTCTCCTGTACCAACTGATCCAGAAAGACTTCTCTGATGCTTACACAATCCTTCCCTCAGTTGAATAGAGTGCTTTCTGGGCAGTACTTCTTAATACAGTGTGGTGCAGGCACATGATGCTGGTCCAGGTCTCCCCAGTTGATGGAGGGTGTAGAAATGCATGTGCTTGCTACTGTTTGTTCTGCTCATTCCCTATTTCTGTGTTTCAGGATGAACCTCCCCCTACTTGACCGCACAATCCCTGATTATACCAGCTTCAACACTGTGGATGAATGGCTGGATGCCATCAAGATGAGCCAGTACAAGGAGAGTTTTGCCAGTGCTGGCTTCACCACCTTTGACGTAGTATCTCAGATGACTGTAGAGTAAGTGCCCAGGCTTCTAGTCCCAAAGCACAAAGAAGAGTCTCAGAAGTTTAACATCAATTAGTCATTATTGAATTAGTTTTTATTTTCATATGATGTAGTTTTACTTTTATAGAATTTGTTACATTGTGGACCCACTTTTAGTCTATTCAGTTTCTGCAGAACTTCTCTGTTCTTCAGGCTCTGTCTTGTCTCCAGACTGTGTGTCTGTCTGTTGCTCTGTACCTGCATGTCCTCACTGTGAAAACAAAAGCCCTCATAAGGGTGTCCAAAACCCCAACATGGAACAAATGGACATTTCAGGCCGGCATCAGGCAGTTCTCCAGCCACTCAAGAGCACTTTTAGCCTCTGCAGTCCTCTTGGATGTATGGCTGGATTGGTGGTGGACACAAACACGCTGCAAACAAATTTCTGCCCAAGAAAGGCCTCTGAAAGTCCAGATGGTTTCAAGTTTTTTTCTGAGTTGTCCTGCATCCACTAAAAACTTCCCTCAGTGGCAAAATCTTAGCAAGTTCTTCAGAGAAAGCAGGCAGCTGAAATCCATTCGTGGTGGTTTTTAAAATCCCTTGGGGTTAGCTGGGACTTTGATGCCTCTGGTGAAAAATTTGTGGTTGTTTGCAGTTAGCTTTAGAAACCCTGCCTAAGAAAGCACCAAGCATTAAAGTCATCTGTAAGTGCTATGATGTCTGTGCATGGTAACCAGGAGGGTTTTTGGGTTTGGTGCCAAATTCCAGACTTTAAATGTACCAACAAATCAGAATCCATTCACGCAAACAGCCAAACTGACCTTTTCTGGTTTTTTGTTCTTATTTGCTGCCAGGAAATTCACGTGGCAATTCTGACTGTTTCAGTGTATCTGTGGTGCAACCCCAAGGCCCTGGGGATGATTTTGGCACACTATAGGCTGTGTTCATACAACAGGAAGAGGATCCATAAAATCTGAAGGACAGGGAAGAAGGACTTCAACCAAGCTGGGACATCATATCCACACCACAACCCAACCCTGCTAGGTTGTGCTACATATACCAGCAAGCAGTTCTGCAGGCAGGCCAGCTAATGAAGTCTGTTTTTTCATGGACCTCACAGAATCACACACAGAATCACAGAATG
>NW_010318914.1:4340-4551 GCF_000700745.2 Antrostomus carolinensis | reverse complement strand
AGGTGCTGGAGGTGAAGCTGCCATCCTGCCCACCTCCGTTTGGGTGCCTGCAGCCACAATGCCATGTAAATAGAAAATCCAGGGCTGAAGCCAGCCGGTGTTTCATGTGGTATTAAAAAGCCACCCCCGATAAGGGACACGAAGTGCTGCGGTGCTGTGGGTCAGGGCTGCTGCCACAGGGAGCAGCTACAGCCCGCGGCTCTCCCTCCCC
>NW_010318914.1:0-4255 GCF_000700745.2 Antrostomus carolinensis | reverse complement strand
ATGAGGATGGTCATGGTGATGATGAGGATGGTCCCTGCGATGAGGATGGTCACGGTGATGATGAGGATGGTCCCTGCGATGAGGATGGTCCCTGCGATGAGGATGGTCCCTGCGATGAGGATGGTCACGGTGATGATGAGGATGGTCATGGTGACGAGGATGGGCGCTGCGAGCCCTGTGCTGCTGGGGTGGGGCACAGACTTGCCCGTGCAGTCAGGGTGCTGCCGATCTGCCCCCCACAACGGGGTTGTTTCCTCGTTGTCTCAAACTTAATGACTTCCTGGTACTGGAGGCGCAGTGCTGGAGGTGTTTGCCATCGATTTTATCTGACAAATAACACAAACACGGTGTTTGGTGTTTTCCTTCTGTACTTGCAGCTACAGAAACACGACCACGTCAGCCCATCCCACAGACACAGCAAAGAGGTTGGCAGGACAAATCCCACAGCACCACGCGGTTAAAACAACATTGTCCTGTGGGGACACAGCGGCGTTTTGTTAAACTCCAACTAACAGCACAGAAAAATGTAAAAGAAACACGTCCTGGCTATGGGTAGAGCTGCAGATGCCACGAACTGCCTGATCCCATGATGGCAAAGGTCAGAAACCCTCATGACAAAGCAGCAGCTCTGCCCTGGGCCCAGTAATGCTGCTCCCAGTGCCAGCACTGGGGAGTGGTCACAGCCTGCAATGGGAATAACCAGCATGGACAGGAATATCCAGTACACGAGAGGAACACCTGGTAAATGTAAAAGGTAAGAAAGCTCCGTCCCTCCTCACCGCGCTGGGATGCTCCGTGCTCACCGGAGAGCAAAGAGCTCATCCAGCAACAGTGGCTCTTGGTTATCATTTCTGTGGTTTTTTAATTGAAATATCCACGGAGCTGAACTGATGGTGTTTGCAGTGACTGCTGAATTAGCGGGGTACCAGACTGTAACAATATAAAATAGATATTGTTAAAAGCCACTTAAGACTCTCTCTGGAAGGGTTTGCTGAACCTTTGAACAAGAGCCCAGGGGACAGCCCTTTATTACCACTGTGACCAGGTCAATTACTCTAGAACTGAGCAAATTATTTATGAGGTGGTCGGCCTATTAAAACATTAACACATCCATCACTTGGCTGCTGATCTGGCTCCTGTCTTTATTACTCTGCGTTAGGCTTGGGGATTTACTGGTGGTTTATTTGGTTTGAAGCTACATTTACAAGAGAAAAAGCCAACCCACAGCTCTCACCTTCACAGAGCCCGAGTCACAGAGGGACCCTCCGGCTCCTCCAAACTCATTTAAATCATTTTTCATTTTGGCTTTTGCCTTTGTTCCTGCTGCCTTGTTGCACGCTCTAAACAAAGGCACAAATTCTGGGTCTTTAATTTGCAAAGTTACTCTAGAGCGTCAAAAATCAAATGGAGCTATTTCCATCAGAATCTCTCTCTGCTCTTTAAGTGGAAGTGCTGGCAGTGGGAGCGCGTGATGAACTAGCCGAGCCGCTCCTTTGAAAGTGATAAAGCATCAAATCTTGAGAATAAATGGGCTGTTAGGGCTGTGGGCACCCCGTGGTTACCGCACGGCGAGGAGAGGCAGATAGTGCTGCGCAGAGAGAGGGGGCATCCATTTCTGTCTGTCAGGAGACAGGAAAGATGGAGAACGTACAAGGGATGGGAATTAGTGTCTTAATCCACTGCATTTACTCTCTTCCCTGTTTTAAATGCCTTTCGGCTACTCATTTTCCTGCAGCTGATATTTTATTATCACATCTTTTATGACATTTCCAGATACTTATTAAATCAAGATGCAGAGCTCTGCTTGGTGTGCCGGCTGCTGGATGGGAACCCTGAGATCAAGGCAGAAGGTGCTCGGAGGGGCTGGGACACTGTGGTGGGAGATGCTGCCCACTGGGCAGTGCTGGGGGGACGGGGATGGGGACCCTCCTCTAACAGGACCACAGACGGGCTTTGCCCACGTGGGTTTAAATCCATTCCTACACCACGTGGCACTGCATCCCAGGAAGAAATGCATCCCTGGGTACAAGAGAAGGCTGGATGTGAATCCCTACGAGCAGGAGCAGACAGAAAGCCCATGGAGACAGTCCTGCGCAGCCTGCCCAGGCTGAGCTTCACAAACTGGGGCCTTTCAGGGCTGGTGGCCAGAGCTGAGGCAGGAGCAGAGCTGAGGTTGCCCACCCCACCCCTCCTTCCCCCCGTCAGCACCCTCTGAGCAGGACACACATGGCCGGGACCCATCCCTGACCCCCCGCCAGCCTCCCAGGGGCTGCACGCAGCAAACTCTCCATTTGCTGGTGGCTCTCTTAATTACCGACCATTTGTTAACGGCCTTTGACGAATTCATTCTTGGAGGGCTGCTCTCCCGTGGTTCCTCTGCTCTCTCCTCCGAGCAGTGCCGGGTTTCCCAGCTGGAGTCCCCTGGGCTGTGTAGCATCACTGGGGCTTTGCAAGGGCTGGGAAGCTCCAGGGCTGGACAGGTCCTGTGTCTCTCGTGGAGTTTCGGGGTCCTGCAGGGTTCCAGCTCCTGTGTTGGAATGTTTAATGTCGCAGTTATGAAGGAAACTCAGAAGCAGAGCCAGCTGGGGCTCAGCATCTGCGTGGATGGAGCGTCTGGATTAGCTGGAGTGAAGAGTCAGGAGGGTCCTGGAGAAGGTCCCGGGTCCTGCTGGCACCTGGTGGCTCCTGGAAGGTGGCTGTGTCCCCTCTTTGGATGGGATATCTGCTGATCTGCTGCTCTATGAGCTCCCTGGGAGATCGATCTGCATATGAACGGCCGGGAAGCAGCAATAAGGCTGGAAGAAAAGTTCCTGGGAGCCCATTCCCTGGGGAGCTGGGCACGGCCCTGCCAGAGCTGGAGACCAAGAGTCTCCAACTGCGGTTTGGGGAGTTGCTGTGGTGGGATTTGGTCACCCCACTTGCCACCCAGCACAACCAGTGCCACAGCTGGAGGTTTGCACCCAGGGGTGATCCTGCCCCCCCGAGACACCCAGCTGAGAGGTGACGCTGATGTCGTGGCACACGCCAGGAACCGTGGCCACCATTACGGGTGTGGTGAGACCAGCACCGTGACCGCGTGGGACACTCGCTGTGTGTGCACACTGGGGCGTGGGCGTGCAACACGGGGTCTGTGCACTTCGCACGGCACATGGAGCTGATCTGGGGCTTCCACCATGTCCTCTCCTGTAAGGGACCAGGTCCTGGTCTCAGCTGAGCCCCAGGTGCCCCGCAGGGAGAGGTGCAGGCTGGGACCCGAGCACGGGGGCTGCAGCTGCACGGCCCCGTTGTGGAGCTCCCTGAGCTGGACCCGCAGCGCTCAAAAACCCTTGTAAACCAAAAACCAGCTGAACGTGACGTCACACGTCCTCGCTCTTTGCAGAGCTGGTGGCAGCAGCCTCATGGTCCGTGCAGCAAGTACAGCCTGGGCCATTGCCCCCAGAACACCCGTCCTGGCAGCTGGTGGCACCCCCAGTGCCACAGGCAGCGCGGGGCACAGCCAGCTCTGCCGCCCGGCTGGAATCAATTTTCCTCGTTGCTGATCTCCTCCGTGCCACGGGGGAACGTTCATGTGAGCCGGTTTGGATGGAGCAGAATTCCTTGCCACAAAACTATTACGGAGCCAATTAAACTGAATAAAAATACAGGGTCTGAGCAAAGCGCTACGGGGAGAGCCGGAGAAACGAGCCGGGGGCGGCGCAGCGCGGCAGCGCCCGGGTCACTTGTTTGTTTAAGTGCTCGATCACGGGGACAGTTGGCTGCAAGTCAAGAAAATCTGTACGAGCAGCAGAGAAAAATTATTCCCAGGCAGCGATGGCACAGGAGCTGCTTCCTCAGGATTGAATTAACAAAAAAAAAAAAGAAGAGTCGGCGTTGGGAGAGCCAACAAATGTGAGAAAGGGGCAGGGCGGACACTCGTGCCAATTAAAACCTCGCAGAGCTCATTCCCCCAGACGGCAAATCCCGACTACAAACACGAGCCCGTATTTACCGAGGCCGCCGCCGCCTCACATTCCAGGCGAGCACAGGGGAGCGGCGCGGGACGCCGGGTGATTGGCAGCTGCATTCACCAACACACAGAAATCCCTTTTTCTGTTGTTTCTGCAGCACCCTTAAAGATGTCTCCAAAACACATGGCTTCCCTCGGCGGCACAAAGGGGCTAATGATGGCCCGGGAATGCCGCGAGTATTAAATATGGGATCCCTACAGGTACAATGGCACCAGAACGGCAATTCCCATTCGGTGTCAGCTCAAAAG
>NW_010318913.1:998-1381 GCF_000700745.2 Antrostomus carolinensis | reverse complement strand
GGGTGGGATCACACTGCTGGGGATGAATGTGCATCGCTCCTCCCTCCCCATCGCCTTTTCGGATGTGTTCCCTAAGAGGGCACACACGGGCAGGGAGGAATCTGTGGGATGGGGATGGCAGCAGCACCCTCACCCCTTCCTTCCCCCCCGCCCAGGACGGGAGGATTGAGTTTTCGGAGTTCATCCAGGCGCTGTCGGTCACCTCCCGGGGGACGCTGGACGAGAAGCTGAGATGTAAGTGTTCCCTGGGGAACACCGGTGGGCTCAGCCCTGCGAGGGGGCTGAGGGGGGTGGCAATGGGGTGTGTGCCCGGTGTCGAGGGGCCGTGGTCCCAAGCACCTCGGTGTTGCTCTGGCTCGCAGGGGCGTTTAAGCTGTACGACT
>NW_010318913.1:0-899 GCF_000700745.2 Antrostomus carolinensis | reverse complement strand
TCCCTGCTGGGTTGGGGGCTGTGGGGAGGATGCTGAAAGCCCTCCCTGGGCTTTTTTGGTGGGAGGTTGTGGCTGTCGTGGCCAGGGCAGGGTCTGGATCTGACCACTGAGGCCAGCGCTGGGACGAACGCCGACCCTCTGTGCCCTGTCCTGACTTGGGGACAGACAGAGGCAAAACGTGTGTCCTTGCCCAGGGACACAGCCAGGCAGGGCACAAACAGGCACATGACCAGGTCCCATCCTGCTCCCACAGGGAAACACAGTGGAGCTTCCTGAGGAGGAGAACACTCCAGAGAAGAGGGTGGATCGGATTTTTGCCATGATGGACAAGGTGAGGATACTCGAGTGGTTTTTTTCCCCCGGGACAAGGGATTTAGGAGGCAGCTGCGGGCCCCATTGCCAGGTCTTGGCTCTTGCAGGTGCCTCCTTTCCCCATGAATACAAGGTCTCAGCTGCTGCTGGGCTCCCTGCAGCCCCCGCATCGCACCAGTGTCCCCGTATCCATTTCAGGGTCCCCGAGGTGGCATTGCATCCTCAGTCTCACTCCTCTCTGGCTGCAGGTGTGGGTGGTTTGATGGGGAAACCGAGGCTGTGGCAGTGGTGGGAACCTGGGTGGCTGTGCGGGATGGTGTGTGGGTGCTGCCGGGGTCCCGGGGTGCTCGGTCCCGGGGTGCTCGGTCCTGGGGTGCTCAGTCCCGGGGTGCTGGGTGTCTCCCTCACCGGAGTGAAGCAGAGCTGTGATGAGAGTGTTTTGCAGAACGCGGATGGGAAGCTGACGCTGCAGGAGTTTCAGGAGGGCTCCAAGGCTGACCCCTCCATCGTGCAGGCGCTCTCCCTCTACGACGGGCTCGTATAGTCTCGGGGCTGAGCGGCGGTGAGTGCGGCGTTGGGGGGGCCCC
>NW_010318912.1:808-2530 GCF_000700745.2 Antrostomus carolinensis | reverse complement strand
GTCCCTGTGCGGTCAGGCAGAGGTAGGTGCCTGGGCTGGGGGTCGGGACTGGGGTCTGTCTGGGGTTATACTGGTGCTGGGATGGGAGGAAAAAGGCCGAGGAGCAAACCCCGAGCAGGGGGACTCGGGATGGGCAAGCGGCAGGGGATGCAGGGATGGTCCCCTGGTCCAAAGGCACGATGGAGAAGGGGCAGAGGATGAAGGGGTAAGGGGAGAGGGATTGGGGTCCCCTGCCCATCCCGGCCCTTCCAGCCAGGTCTCACCCCCTTTGAAGGGGGAAATCCAGCCCAGAGTGGTCTTGCAGAGCAAAGCCAGGCTTTAGCCCGTTTTAAGTCTAATTTGACCCATTTTCACCCCAGGAGCGTGGGGTTTAGGAAGCACATCCCACCCTGGGGAGCAAAACTCCCCAAAAGCTGCCTCTCCGAGGCCAAAGTGCCAGGGTAGGGGAGCAGGGACGAGCCCCCCACCTCCACCCAGGACCCTCACCCAGCTGGGGGACACATGATGAGTTGGGGACAGTGGCATTGTCCCCAGCTGCCTGGCCATGGCTGGGCAGGACATGACCCAGATTCCCCTCCTTGGTGCTCCCCACCTCGGTTTGCTGTGGTTTGGGTTGTTTTGTTTCGTTTTGTCAACCCCCTTCTTACTCAACGGGGTGCAGGGACGGTTAAAGGTGGAGAGGAGGTGCTGTCCCCCCCTGGTTGTCCCCTTCCCCCTCAGCTGGATCCCCCCACTTTGGGATGAGCATCAACCACCTCCTCTGACTCAGTTTTATCTCCCAGATCAAACCAGTCCTGGTTCTTCCACCCCCTCAAGCATCTGCTGGGGATTAACGTTCTTTGTTGAGCGTTGGTGGTTCGGGGCCAAGCTCAGGGCTCCCTCGGTGGCCGCACACAGAGCCCCGCTCCCGTCACCTCACTCCCCTTCCCAGGGCTGATCCAACACCCCAAGGACTTTTGGGGGGCTGGGGGATTCACAGGCTTTCCCCTCTCCTCCATCCCACCCAGCTCACCAGTGCTCAGGGTTTTTCTCCTCTGGGGTCCTGGGGTCACCATCCCTTCTCACTGTGCGGGTCCAGGGTGGTCTCCCTGGGGAGAAAAGGTGATGAGCTCTAGGATGGGGGGTACAAGGGGAAGGTGACATGTACCCAGGCTGTGGGTGAGGGTCATGGAGCCTCCCCACATCCCAGTGCCCCGTGGGCAGGGATGGGGCACAGGGCCAGCTCAGGAGGCTTCGCTGTCCTGAGCCTGCTTCTCCCTGGGACAGGGGACTCCATGGATGACGACCATCCCCTCTTCAGCACCTTCAAACCCATCAGAGAGGATATGGCCAGCACCAAGCCAGGACCTGACATGACCCCAATCCAGTGCTGGGGAGCAGAGCAGCCCTTGGGACACCATGACACACATGGCAGGGTAGGACATGGGGCTGTGAGGTATCTGTCCCCCCCAGCTCCCCATCCCAGCACCCCTGAGCTGTGAGGACCGCGTCATCCCAGGCTGCATCAGGAGCCCCATGTGAGGAGCAGAGCATCCCCAGGGCCCACCTCAGCCACTCTCCCCTTCCCTCCAGGTCCCACCAGGCGCCTGGCTGTCCCCATCAGGCTGGTCTCCAATGGAGGGGGACCTGCGGCCAGAGCTGGTGGCCCTGCGTGCCCGGACCAGGCTGTGGTTTGAGCAGACACAAGCCCAGAGGCTGGGGGCTGAGGGCAAGCTCCCAACC
>NW_010318912.1:0-306 GCF_000700745.2 Antrostomus carolinensis | reverse complement strand
GGAGCCGAGCGCCCACGCCGAGTTGGCCGAGCTGCTGCGGCACTACGCCAGCGCTCCCGTCGCGCCGTACCACGAGTTCCTGACGACGCCGTGTGAACGGGTGAGGATTCAGCCTCCTGTTGGCAGCCAAAAATGTGGAGTCGTTCCTGCTGTTTGGACCAGGGAGGATTGTCCCAAGGTGGGGGAAACAAAGCCAAGAGAAATCCAAGCATCGTGAAAGGCAGGGTAGGAACCAGAGGCACCATGCAGCATCTCAAACCACAGCGAGGAACCAAACCACAGGCAGCAAACCTGAGGGGGGACCAG
>NW_010318911.1:0-781 GCF_000700745.2 Antrostomus carolinensis | reverse complement strand
ACAACACCACGCAGCAGCCAACACGGACTAGGAATGCACACATGTGCTCAACAACACACGTGTGCAACAACACACACTGGTGTGCACACGCGTGCAACAAACAGAACATTCAACACACGAGATGTGCAAACGTGCGCACAACACACGACACAACACACGTGTGTGACACAGCACTCGACACACTAAACGTGCACATGTGCGCACAGCACAACACGTGTGCAACAGCACACACTGGGTGTGCACACCACATGTACACAACACGTGCACACCTCACAACACGTGTGCAACACGTCAATGCAGACGAGGAGCGCGCACAACATGCACCACACACCATATGTGTGCAACACAACACGACACAGTGTGCACACGTGTGCAACAACAACACACAACGTGTGTGCAACACAACACAGCAACACAACACATGTGCACCACACACCCTATGTAACACGTGTGTAACACACCATGCAACAGCCAACATGGGCTAGGAGCGCACACGTGTGTGCAACACAACATACGTGTGCAACACAACATTCAACATGCACCAGGTGTGCACACACGTGCACAACACACACCATGTAACACGTGTGCAACACAACGCCACGCAACAGTCAACATGGGCTCAGAGTGCACATGTGTGTGTAACACAACATACGTGTGCAACACAACACTCAGCACATGCTGGGTGTGCACATAACGCACAACACATGTGCAACACAACATTCAACAGGCACCAGGTGTGCACACACGTGAACAACACACACCATGTAACACGTGTGCAACA
>NW_010318910.1:0-1284 GCF_000700745.2 Antrostomus carolinensis | reverse complement strand
GGCCATTTTTGGGGACATTTGGGAAAGTTTTGGGGGACATTCCGGGGGACACCTGGGGACGTTTTTGGGACATTTTAGGGACGTTTTTGGGGACACTTTGGGAGACACTTTGGTGACACTTTGGGGGACATTTTGGGGACACTTTGGGAACATTTTTGTGACATTTTGGAGACGTTTGGGGGACATTTGGGGGCCATTTTGGGGGACATTTTTAAGGACATTTTGGGGGCCATTTTTGGGGGCCATTTTGGGGACTTCTTGGTGACACTTTGGGGCCATTTTTAGGGACATTTTGGTGACACTTTGGGGCCATTTTGGGGACATTTTTAAGGACATTTTGGGGGCCATTTTTGGGGGCCATTTTTGGGCCATTTTGAGGCCATTTTGGGGACACTTTGGGGACATTTTAGGGACATTTTGGGGACTTTTTGGGTACATTTTTAAGGCCATTTTGGTGACACTTTGGGGCCACTTTGGGGGCCATTTTGGGGACTTTTTGGATACATTTTTAAGGACATTTTTGGGCTATTTTGGTGACACTTTGGGGACATTTTTGGGGACACTTTGGGGGACATTTTGGGGACTTTCTGGGTACATTTTTAAGGACATTTTTGGGCTATTTTGGTGACACTTTGGGGACATTTTTGGGGACACTTTGGGGGACATTTTGGGGACTTTCTGGGTACATTTTTAAGGACATTTTTGGGCTATTTTGGTGACACTTTGGGGACATTTTTGGGGACACTTTGGGGGACATTTTGGGGACTTTCTGGGTACATTTTTAAGGACATTTTGGGGCCATTTTGGGAATATTTTGGGGCCATTTGGGGGACACTTTGGTGACACTTTGAGGGACATTTTGGAGACTTTTTGGGGGCCACTTTGGGGACATTTTAGTGACACTTTGGTGACACTTTGGAGGCCATTTTGGGGCCAGGCCATTTTGGTGCCGCTTTGGGAGCCATTTTTGGGGCCATTTTGAGGACATTTTTGGTGCCACTTTGGGGCCACTTTGGGGCCATTTTGGTGCCACTTTGGTGCCACTCTGGTGCCACTTTTTGGGGTGGGGACACCTACTTTTGAGGAAGGCCGTGAGGTCGTAGAGCGCGCGGTCGTCGGAGCCGCCGTCCCAGCGCGGCAGAGCCAACCCGTTATAGGGCTGGAGGCAGAACGCCTCTCGCCGACAATCCACCACCACCACCTTGGCTGGGTCCCTGTTCAGGCAGGAAATGTCCTAACGAGGAGGTGGGGGACACAAAAACATGTCACCAAGGTGGCTTTTTG
>NW_010318909.1:0-1097 GCF_000700745.2 Antrostomus carolinensis | reverse complement strand
CAACCCAAACCATTCTATGATTCTGTGATGAACTAATAGCAGCTTAAGGGGGTTCCTTAGGGCTGATCCTCCAGGGACACACCTTGCTCAGGGCCCTGGGCCCGCCCTTCTCTCTCTGCAGGTGATGAAGGAGTCGGTCAGTGAGCTCACTCACCATCCTGATGAAGGCTGCTACATCCACGGCTTGTTTCTCGAAGGTGCCCGCTGGGACCCTGCTGCATTTCAGCTCGCCGAGTCACACCCCAAGGAGCTTTACACAGAGATGGCTGTCATCTGGCTGCTTCCTGTCCCCAACCGCAAGCCTCCCGCCACCGGCACCTACCTGTGCCCAATCTACAAGACTCTCACTCGTGCAGGTAGGTGCCTTAAAGACAGGTCTCCAGAAGCGAGATTGTAGAAGCAGCTAGGAAAGACGGCCCAGGAGAGGCTGCAGGATCTCCTCCTGCCACACAAGGCAGTCTTGGCTGAGACCATCCAGGAAAACATCATTTTTTCCTGCTCTGGTTGTGGAGACAGAGCAGCCAGGCACCCTGGCCAGGCAGCAGTGCCCATGGCCAGGCTCTCCTCAAGCCCACACCTGAAAATGCAGAAGCCTGTTTCCTCCAGCCCTGCTCAGCCTGTCACCCAGCAGGGGGATGTGACAGGAGGTCACGTCACTTGTACGGGACTCCAGGGTCAGAGTGCAGCAGCCAGGGCTGCAATACCCCCTCCTGCCCTTACTTCCCTCACTACAGGCACCCTGTCAACAACGGGCCACTCCACCAACTACGTGATTGCAGTGGAGATCCCTACGGACAAGCCACAGAAGCACTGGATCAAACGAGGCACAGCCTTGATCTGCGCCCTGGACTTCTAACCCAAAACCCCACCCAGCGCAGAGCCCGTCCCAGCTGAGGGCCTGAGCCAGGGCCACCGCTGTCCTGTGCAGAGGCAGGCAGCCCGGGCAGGCAGCAGGAGCCCAGTGCTGACTCCAGCAGCCGCTCCCCCTCTCCTCCTGCCCTCCCAGCAGTACCAATAAATTGAGTTTGACTCCACCAGCATCCCAGTCACCTGGTGTTCACAGAATCACATGGTCATCCTGCTGTCCACCAGGACTC
>NW_010318908.1:0-4452 GCF_000700745.2 Antrostomus carolinensis | reverse complement strand
TTAAATTATCCCCGATATCGGATCAGGACATTTAAATATCCTGATCCGATGTCGGGAAAGGTTTCGATACGATCCCAAGAGCGAGATGAACTTATTGAGTAAAGCCAGAATAACCTCATGATAAGGGCACATCAGGATCCAAGAAACCTGGCCTCTCCTCATAGCTCTATCTCAGATTATTTATATAACCATGGGTAACTCAGATCAGGGCTCAAACACATCTCTGAATTATGAGCATCTAATAAGTTACTGTGTGTCTAAACAGTGATAACTCACAACAACTACTTGCATTCTCCGAGCTAGGAGAATGTAAGGACATGTAAGTTGATCCAAATACCTTGGATGTAGGCAGACATAAGAAACAGTTAACAAAACTCAGCTGACAAGGGGATAATTTCATGATGTGCCATATGTTGCTTTTGTTGGGTGCCTGTAAGTTGAAATAAATCACTGCTTTTAAGCAAGTGTAAAGCTAACTGGGGAGGTCTAAGCGCTCCAACCACTTCCCTGCAGTACCTCTTACGGAATCCTGTTTATTTGTCATGTGTTAAAAGTTCTGTTTCCCTCAACACAGAAATAATCTTATAAGAGAAAACAGCTACAAGTTAGTCTACACACTACACCTCTGTTTTGGTCTTGGGGTGGAGGGTTGCATGTTTGTTTTTATTTTTAAACTTCGAGGTTATCATGCAAAGCGCTGATCAGACAAATTTATTCTGCCACGTCATTTTTTTTTTTTTCAAAAACATTTGTAGGTTAAATTTATATCAGCAGATTTTATGTAAGATATCATCTGTCAGCACCTGTCTAGCTTTATGCAAGGATGGGTATCATTTGTCCTCCCACAGACAGCATAAGAACAGAAAACTAGTACAAAACCCCAAAACCCCATACTGAGGACTTTGCTAACTCAACAGGATATGGGGAAAGACAGACAGGAGGAAATCAGGTTGCACTGAAATGGTTTGTACCATTTCACAAAATGTGATTGGGTTGCAAAACATGTTTTGTATGCACAGACTAAAATGAAATGCTAGGGACTTGTGAAGCAAGTAGAAACATAACTATAGCCATTGCCAAATAGGAAAAGTAGAAGGGCTGGAGTAGAATAGAGCCCAAGGCACCAAAAGGAGAAAAATGGCGGGGGGGGAGGGGGTAGGGTATGTAAGAAGAGGAGGAGAGAATGTGTTTTTCTTGATGCTAATAAATATATTTCTGCAAACAAGCCAGGAGCTCTGCACTCAGCTCCTAGCAGAAGCAAGCTGTATATATGCCCCATCTGCACAGATAATTATTTCATTTATTTGTAAGCGATAACATCTGCACATGGATCCTAGCAACACACTCAGCACTCCCCCTGCCCTGCCTTCCCACCTGTCTCCATGCTTGAGCTACCAAGAGGTAGCAGAACCATCAACCCAAGCGTGGGTTAGCTGCCTGACAGACCAAAGACCCATATTATTTTTAAATCAACTTTCACGTCACCAATTTACATATTAAAGCAGAAAGACTGAATCAAAGTCATAGTTTGAATTCATTAAGCAGTTTGGGCAGAGGAGAGAATACCTTCTTCCTCAGCTGGAGCTCTGCATGCTCAGCATTACAATCAAGGCATTGCAATGGGTTCCCCTACTTCAGCCAGGTGGAGTTTGGCAAACGCTGCCCCAGGACAGCCATTTCAGCTCCACTTTATAATTTAATTGAGTTCTCTAAAGTGCCTACTGTTGCACAGCAGAAGAGAAACGTATGTTACTCCTGCCCTGTGGACATAATGCACAACTTTTCATTAGATCACTACCCAAAATCCTGCATATTCAAGGCTAAAAAGCTTGCAAGTGGCAGGTGCTAAAGTGAAATGGATTAAAGTCAACTGGGACTCCTCCGTCAAGGCTCACTTCATCTTTCCTATTTCCTATTTAGCATATTCACTTCCATGCCAGTGGGAGATGAAGAACAGATGACGGCAATATCATCAACAAGTAACCACCTAAAACGTACGCTCTCTCTTTCGCATGTCTAGATAAAATTTTAGTAACAAGTGGTGCCTAACAGGAGGGTTCGATGTGAAACTGGAAACTACAGTTTTAAAAGACAGCAACACAGGTATAGCCCCAGGGTCAGCTGATGTGGACTACTCAATGTTCTGCACTTCTGGAGCAGATTGACCTCATCCACCCTGAACAGCAACTGTTACGGACTCTGAAACAACACTCCACCCTCCATACCTCAGATAAGGCTGAGGACACCATTCTGCCTCTCACCTATATCCTGCAGCACATACGTAACATCCCTGAAGCCACTCCAGGACTCACATCTCCATATGCTGTCTACCCCACAGTTCATATTATTAAAACCATGCTCCACTTTGCATTGCAGGAAACTGATGTTTTGGAAGACAAGCTACACCACCAGTGCTTATATCACCTGGATCTTCAAGGACCCCTGGTCTTTTTCTGGAGTCAGGCAAATTCCACACCACTACCACACACTCCGTAGTCAGGCAGCCATATCTGAAGAGGGACACATTAATACTTCATTTAGGTCCTGACCAGCAACTGAAACAGAAACACTTATTTTCATCCTGACTACTTCCTGCAGAATTCCCCAGGGTAGAGGTTGCCATCCTCATGCAGTGAGGGCTGCTGTGAGGCATAAGGACCTGGGTGAACCATAACATGAGATCAATCATTGCAAACATTATTTCCTCCAGTTCCTCTACATCCAACCTGTAACTATCTCTGCTTGTGCTTCTGACTTCCAGATGTGTGCTAGCCACAATTCTTCAGCTTAGGACATGGGACATTATAGTCCCAGAAGCAACATGCTCATGAAACGAGCTACTGACAGAGGTCTTCTTTAACTTAAATCACACAGCACTGGTTTACTGGGTTTCCTCATTCCCCTCTCTCCTCTTTTGTTTCCTTGTCAAAGTACTCCATGCAGTTAAAAACAAACAAACAAACAAAATAAAACAAACAAAACAAAACAACAAAGATTATCAATTTCCCTAAACATTCCTCAGCTTAGTCTCACTTGCATTTGCAAGTCAAAAGAACCTGGGGCAGTATTTGCAAAGCCAAAGTATCAGGCCCATACAATGGGAACACTGCATGCATCTCCACTGGAGTAGACACCTCTGAGATCAGGCTTGCACTCCCACAGCAGCCAGACACCAGCATCATTGTCAGCATCCCTTCCTAGATGCCTATGGCTGGAGAATGAGTGTTAGACTGAGCAAAGATGGGTCAGGCACCTCTCTCCCTCTTTCTCCTCACGGATACCTTTGAGAAATGCATCAGTTTTTGCCAGCCTAAAGAAACACACAACTCAAACTCCCAACAGACCTGTAACAAAAGTTGAAATAAAAACTCCAGACCTCCCTGCCCAAAAAAACCCCAGTGAATATGACACGTATATGTTGATACCAGGTGTACATTCATTCCTTGGTAGACTGTCCAGAAGACTGCTTGGAAAAGATGGTTCACTATCTCCAGTTAGTGTCTTAAAGTCTTGGTAGAATACTGCAGCCATCCCTAGTGACTGAGCTCCTCTACAGCACCTTTTGCTGTGACTGCAACCACAGGAGGAACAACACAAGCAGTAACATTCACTTCAGTGTTACCATAGCTCTTAAAATAAATGCTGTTGAATCAAATGCCACGGCTTAATAGGTAACGTGCCCTGTACAAAATGTTGCTGTCCACTGTGCCGAAGCGTTGGAGTACATCACCTTAAAGCAGTTGGGTTTTCCTTAAACAAACTGGAATCAAGGATGAGTTAGAACCTTAACCTAGAATTGATTCAGACTTATGCTAGAAGTGACTGACAGTCAGTTGATATCACAACTGCTAAGTGGCCTCCACAACGCTGGTCTCTGTCCAGTCCCTAAAGAAACAGGTGCCCACACCACAGAAGTCAGCAGCACGGCTGTATGAATCACTACCTGAGGGCAGACCTGTCAGGTTCAACCACATCAGCCATCAGAGTCAAATGATCCTTCGAACAGCATTTGTTTCTGAAATGAGCCCCATACGCGGTGTAGTTGAGGTGCTCTATGGAAGGCTTTTGTTTCAAGTCCAACAGACACTCCTGATGGGATTTTTCAATTTACAAGTAATACCCCACACCCCTCAGTATAAAAATATAACACAGATCTTCCATTGCCTCCAACACTTTTAGTCCTCAAAATTGGGTTCTGCATTAAGATGACTGATTTGCTTAGGTTCTAGGGAAGACAGCTCTAATGAGAAATGGCCCAATGAGACAAACTGAGTTCCAAAACTTTTATATCCTCCACCTTCTAAGGACTGAGTCCAGAAAACAAGAACCTGCAAGCACAGTCATGGAGTCAACTTTCCAATCAGCACAACGTCCTAACCTAAGCTTCAGAACTTGTGCTTGTCAGTGGCAACCCAGGCCACTTAGTGTTGGTCACTGTGATAGTTTAACTTA
>NW_010318907.1:1227-3863 GCF_000700745.2 Antrostomus carolinensis | reverse complement strand
CGAGATGGAGCTGTTGACTTGAGCGCACGAAGAGTTGGGGCTCTCCCAGTTCCACCAACCCCCGCTCGCCTCGTACCCCTCCTCTCCCCAAGACCCAACAGAAGGTGAGTGTTTTTTACCCAAGTTGATTCATAATTAATATGCACGAGGTTCCTTTGATAACAGCAACACAAAAGGACGGCGAACGGCACAAACCCGGTGTCGTGTGGTGTGTGTCCCCCCCCGTGCATCCCAACGTGTGGTACGGCCCAATAATTCCTAATAGCAGCGAGCAGCGAGTGACAGATGCCCTGGGTTAGCACAGCTCCAGCGAAAGTACTTTACAATATTTATTGGTGGTTAGGAAGATGACCTATCACCATAAAGAACAGGCTGGGAAATTTATCGCCTCTCTGAACCGGGATGTATTGCATATTAGCTGATGTACATATTCAAAAGCGAGTGGTTAAAAGGTGTATAAATATTATTTTTTTCCTCCTCTTAAAAAAAAAAAAAATATAATATATATATATATAGAGAGAGAACAAATGACACAACATATTCCCAGCAGATATCGCCTCACCCTGGGAAGGATGGATCACAACTCAGGCAGTTACGATCTGGGCTTTGTGATGGGAAGGGGAATAACATAAGAAGTCTTAAAAGAAAATTGTGACTAAAATAGTTTGGGAATCGTTTCTAAGTGAGAAAAGTGTGTGTTCTTCCATTTCCTCCTGGAAGGAGACACACGGATTCAAAAGGGAGTTGGTAAAAGGTGTATAAATAATATTTTTTTCTCCACTTAAGAAAAAAAAAAATAATAAATGACACAACATATTCCCAGCAGACATCACCTCACCCCAGGAAGGACAGATCACAACTCAGGCAGTTATGTTTTGGGCTTCATGATGGGAAGGGGGATAATATAAGGAGAAGTTCTAAAAGAAAATTGTGACTAAAATAGTTTGGGAATTGTTTCTAAGTGAGAAAAGTGCATGTTCTTCCATTTCCTCCCAGAAAGAGCTGCACTTGCCAGGAGTGAGCATCGTCTTTCCTTGAAAATGCTTCTGTTTGGTGGAGATCTGGCCACCTCAGGGGGAGAAAGCCCTCACCAAGCTGGAGGGAGGGGGGCTCTGGGGAGAGACCCTGGCAGTGTGTGGCAGGGAAGGCATTAGGAAGGGCATTAGCATGTCCCATCCACCCGTCCTTCATGTCCCATCCCCCTCCAGAGGAAAATTAACGCATGCATTGCAACTTTTGGGTAATAATGAGGGAAAATCCAGGCATACTGCAGCCCCATGGGGTGGGGGGGACAGGGAGGGGTACCCTGTGCTTTCTCCTGCACCCTCATGCCGTCCCTGGCATCACCAAGACAATTAAGACTTTACTGTCATCCTAATGAAGATTTCTGCAAACACGCAGGAGCTCACAAATGGACGGAAACCCCAGGAGCCTTCAGAGAACTGAGAGAGCAGCAGAGCCTGGCAGGGAAAGTTGAATCCTTCTGGGGATACACTCTATTGCTGGAAACTCCAGAGCTGTGGGAGTCCCAGCTGCCCCTCCCCAGCACCCTGGGCAAGTTGGGAGCAGGCAGGAGGGGTGAAACCTTCTCAAGCTGCCCCAGGTTTCAGCCCATGCCCATGATCAGCAGAGTGGGGTGAGACAGAGCTGGACACAACCCCAGCTCACCCACAGACTGATACAGGGCAGATGGCAGGGAAAAGTAATTTGATTTCCCATCTTGGGTGTTTTATTGAGGAGAAGGTGACCAAAATACTAATTTTAAACTGTTGAAGCTGCTCTGGAAATTCTTAGGATAGCCATTTCCATGGCTTGCAAGCCTGGTGTGCTCCTAAACTATTAACATAAAGGAGGCATTCAGTAGAGAGTACTCCTGAAAAGCCGTTTTCTATCTCCTTTGGACACACCACGAAGACAGGGATATTTTACATCCTAAACCTTTGGCATTCAGAAATTCTATTAAACTCTTATCTGCAGGCAGCAGGCCTGGTGCTACACGGCATCTCCATTGTTCTGCACCCACGATAGAATCAAAGGGAGGGATGGGAGGACTCAGCTCCTCTCTGCTCACAATGCTGCCTGGTCCTCTCCACCACTATTTTGTTTTGAGACTTAATGCTAAAACTTGAGAAACAAAAACACAATAGAGGGGCTGGAAGGCAGGAGGGGAGTGTGTTTACTCTCATGTGTTTCCACACATATTTGTACCCACGCACACTGCATGTGTGTGAACATACACCCGTGTGCAGACGTACCTGCGCTTCTCTGCCTATGAGCACAGATGAATTTTATTATTGCTGTTGTCACATTTATTAACATGCAATGCACCTAGGAGCCCTAAGGCAGCTGACAGCTTTGATAACATTCTACTAAGCTCTGGGTTGCGAGAGGGGGGTTTGGCTTTTCTTTGTTCCCAAACTCCCCAGACTTTCCCTTCTGCTCCTCCCAAAAACGCTACAACCCAGCAGTGCTGTACCCAGAGATTCTAGTTCCCACCAACTTCAGCATCCGGCAGGAATTCCCATCTTACAGCCACCAAATCCCTCCCTACCCCCTGAAGATCTCCGGGTCTGGTTGGCCACCAGCCCTACGACCTCCATCCCCACGCGTGAGGAGCCCGCGGGGACAGCGAGGCC
>NW_010318907.1:0-1189 GCF_000700745.2 Antrostomus carolinensis | reverse complement strand
AGGTGGACAGCTCCGCTCCGCCCGCTCCCGCTTTTTAACCATTTTCGACCTTTTAAAGTAACTTCTCGACCTTTTTAAAGCATTTTTCAACCTCCCCCTCCCCCTCCCCCACAAGCTCTAAAGAGTCGCTTTACAGCTGTTTTCAGGGAGGAGATAATTATTGTGTATTCCCAGGTCTGAAAGAGCTGCCACTTCCCTAAAGGGAGAGGTATAAAATAAATGCTCCCGTATTTTCACCTTGGAACGTGGTTTAGGATGGGGGTTCCGTGGGTCCCTGAATGCCCAAAAGAATTTTTAAAAGCAGATTCCTTTCATGCCTCCCCCCGACCCGTGCATTTTTTTTCCTTTAAAAAAAAATTAATCTGACTATGTTTATGTTTTCAGGTCAAACGTTTCAAGTTGGAGACGATTTCAAATAAAACTACATTTGCTCGTGTGAATACAGACATCAAAACACCACGCTGGATTTCGCTGCCTTCTTTGAGTCCGTTTCAAAGTAAATTAGATTTCAAACTTTCTGCATTTGTAATTGGCACCAACTTCTCCGGTTACCAGCTGGGGGTGAAAGAGTTTTTTTCTTTCTTTCTTTCTTTCTTTCTTTCTTTCTTTCTTTTTTTTTCTCCTTGTTTCTTTTCTGAAAGCTTCTATGCAGATGGGCTGGCTGCCTTAATGCCTCAGACTACAATTAGTGCTGTTGTACGCCGAATAGAAATGGCCAGCATTAATATTGTATATGGAACAGCTGAAGGGTTGTGAAGAAACCTGCCCACTACAGGCCCCTGGCAGATGGAACAACATGCAGAGGAACAAAAAAAAAAAAAGAAGAGGAAGAAAAAAATACAACCCCAGAACTTTTAATAACCCTTTGCTCGCTCTCCGGCACACCCCTTCTCCCTGATTTGGGCGGTTCCTTCCCAAAAAGGCAAAGTCTTTGTCTAACTCAAATCTAGAGCGTTTTTTTTCTCCCCGAACAACAACAATTAGAGTAATCACCAGCTTTTACAAAAAGCACCTCGTGTTACCCCAAAACTTTTCTCCTTTGTGCTTCAGATCATTGCAGGCACTAAAACACACCCAGCTGAAGAGGGATGAACTAACTTGGGATTTAATTACACCCCCCTCACTCCTTTATTATCCAGCAAAGTGCGAGAGGACACACACTAATAATAATAATAATAATAATAATAAT
>NW_010318906.1:25281-43539 GCF_000700745.2 Antrostomus carolinensis | reverse complement strand
GTCCAAGTATACAACACCCACTGCCCTCCCCAGTATTATTTAATTACTTTTAATTTTATATAGAACAGCTGCATACATTCAGTCACACAAAGTAAAGTCAGTAGCTAGGGCACTCATCTGCTGTCAGTCTATATTCACTCAGCAGCAGGAACAAAAGCAACAGGTGAAGGTCAAGAGCAACTGACACCAGCAAACTCTGGAGTCTGAGTATTCATCATCCATATTCTGAACAGCTATCTATTCAGATCTGTTCTGAGCTGGAAGAGGAGGAAATTGAATTGTTTTTCCAAAATGTGAGTGAGCAACCTGATGGTTAGACCACAGAGGAAAAAAATGCAGTAAAGTGGAGTGCCTTCCATTTACTTGCTTTCCTCCCCCCCTCCCCCAATTGTGATTGAAAGTATCCCAAGAGAAACAGGGCTATATTGTTTTATGAAGAATTATTTGTTTTGATAGTTTTGGAGCAATTTTTAATTTCTATTAAAAAGTACTTCTGCTTCAGTACAGAATGGTTTTATATGGAGGACAAAAAAAAAAAAAAAAGGCAGTCCTAAACCCTAAAGTCTGAGATAAAGTAGGATAACACAACCCTTAAATGTCACATAATATCACTTTTCCCTTCCATTCCTGTCCTGGGCTGTGATTAACCTTTCAAAATCACAGAGCATGTTCTCATGGCATGAATTGTGGAAAGTCATGGAAAGTCATGGCATGAATCTAGCTTTTTCTGAGGTGGGAAATCACAAACATTTCTTACGCTGGTTCAAATAATCTTTTTTTGTCTGCTATATACAGACAAAAATTTCATTACATACTGAGCATATAACTTGAAATATATTGACAACTTGAGAAGCATATATTTAATTTTTATTTTATGTTTCTGTTTATGCACTTCATAATAACAGAATTATCTGTTGTTTCCAAAATAATTTTGTGTGTACCTTGACAATAGCAGCTGTAGTCTCCATTCCAGAAAACCAGGAGACTGAAGAAACAAAAAATGCCTTTGAACAACCTCTGCACTCTCTTGTCCTGAAAGCCAGACTATCACTTTGGCTATCTGCCAAAATGAGTAAAAAATTTTAGCACCCTGTTGTTAATGAAAGTTATCTTCAGCTGACAGTGTTTCTTAAGAAGGCATATCACAGAAGTTAAGGATCATGAGGACACAGAAATTCACCAGTTAGTTAACTTATTTTTCTCATTTGTCAGATCAACCTAGAGATGTTGCTAATGTGGCTTCTAATTTGGCAGTTCTATGCAGGAAAACTAAAAAAGGTTGAATGTGCTAAGTTGCAAACTCTAGGCTTTACCCACAATATTAGACAATACTTTCATTATGTTTTAACTTACTAAAGGATAAAGGAATGACAGAGTAACAAATATGGCAAGTTTCCATGCTGAAATTGTGCTTATTGTACTGACTAATGAAGCTGCTTTTGCTGATAAGCTGTGCTGACTCATCAATACTAATAACCATGGACAAAAGCAGTGTAGGTGGTAGGTGGCTCTAGAACTCTTTTAAACGCCTAAGTCTCCCTTTTCTAGAAAAAAATCTATCACAGTGAACTACTATTGGGAAAACATGGCTGAGATAGACTATGTTTAAAGAAGGAGCTGGTGACTTTTCTGATGTATATAATTCCTTAAGTTTCACTTAATTATTTGGGCTTTTCCAGTGCTGCTCCATCTCTATTTTATTTTACAGTTTTGTGTACCTGATTACAAACACAGTATTTTCTTTCCTGTTCCTGCCTTTACTTCTTTCACGTGTAGCACAGTACTCTACTTGAGATGGGTTAAAATTCTTCTGGTGCTGTATTCCTTCTCCTTTCTCTGAAAAAAAATGACCTTTTCCTTGAAATAGCAAGATTTGAAACTAATCTGCTTGTTACAGTTGTGATTTTGACCTGCCCAATAAGCTGCACATTGACTTCTAGCTTTGAGAACTGTTTTTGATGGTGATGTATGTCACTCTGTTGTAATGCTAATTCAGGCAGAAGCTATTTATCATTTCTGAATATAGAAAGTGCTCGATGTGACACTGTACAGATTTATTCATAAAATGACAAAAATCAAGAGGAGCAGTGTAGCTTAGCCTCTAAGGACCAAGACCAGGACCAGAACATCTACTTTCTATTCTTGCTTTACTCAATAACTACAAAAAAGTCAATTGGTTTGCTGATTAAAAGAATGAAGTAAGATTAGGTATTATTTATTTTTACAATAAATATTGAGGTAAGTAAACATCTATTCTCTTGTACCTGTGTTTTCCTTATGCCTTTCTTCACCAGCAGGCAAAAAAAGGCAATGATATATTTTTTTCACTTCTTTACTAGAACAGACAAAATACCCCAACAGTGTATCAGTAGATTCCTCAGCTCCATGACTTTTGTGTGAAAACCTCACATGGGAAAATTACTATGTCCAGACTTAGGAACATGGAATGACCTGAAAAGCTATGACCAGGATAACAGACAGGTAAAAAACAAACCAAAACAAAACCAAAACAAAAAAGGTCACACACCAAAAAGAAAATTCCGTTACTTTTGAAAAAAACAATATCTTTGAGATTAAGTAGAGTAATTACAAATTTTAATAAAACACATGGAGTTTAGTTGAATTCTATAAGAAGTATGTTTTTCAAAAATATATTGAAATTGAATTTCATACCAGGCCTTGCTCAGCACAATGGCAGCTCAGCAGAGATGTTGTCCAAACAGAATTGTTGAAAGGTCTTAGCAAGGAGAAGTGTAGTTTCTGGAACAGAACAAAAATAATGGTTTTACATCTCTGATTGCCAGCCTCACTGCTTCTATTATGTTACATTCTATGAAATCAGTTAGAGAAGTTAGGTGCTTCAGATTGCTGTGACTATCTGTAAACCTGGAAGAAAAACTGTCTCTGTGCCTCAGTATCATACCTGTAGACTACTTCATGGCTTTGCTGTGAGTATTAAGTTATTGCTATATTTATCTTAGCTCACTTTATTATTATAAATCATATTTCAGACCATTACTTTGGAAAAATTCATTGTTTTATTTGATCATTTTCTTGTTACCATGTGTTAGAACAAAGTGTAATTTTCTGCAGAGATATGTGGTCTGAGACTCCCTTCCTCCTCTCTTTTTTTTTCCTGTCCCAGAAAACACACAATTTTGCAAACTATCACAGTTCTTTTCTCATAGCTGCCACAATAGCTCCCACAGCATTGGCACTGACTGATCAAGGTCCTAATGGCATTTCACGCACGGAAAACAGGAAGGGAATGGATGGTGTTTAGGCTAGCTCCTGATTTTCAGTTACTTTCATCTTACATTATCTCTTTTTACCTACACCTCTCCTGTCCCCTGAATGCTCAGTTCTTGGACAGAGCATGCAGGATCAGAAGACATATCCATCCTCTTGTTATAGGAACTGAGAAGAAGGGATGTGAATGAACAAGCAGGATTAATGGACCAGTTTCTCAGGTGCAGAAATTCTCCAGGCCCCTAAGAGAAGGTCTATAAAGGCCTCCTTAAAAAAAGCCAAGGAATGCCAAATTTATGGGCACTTGTTTAACCTTAGTTTGGTCTCTACGTATATGCAGTATAGTATAGTAGTGCTTGGCTAAAGGATCTCTTTTGCTTTCCTCACAAAAGCAAGCGTCGGTTGCAAATGGCTGATGAATGCAGGATAATTAGGCAAATATAAAGTAGAATAATAATTACTGAAATCCATTATGACCTTCTAAATGATGCTCTAGGGATATAAAAATTATGGCTCACTAAAAATTGGCATATTAGAAGTACCTAGTACAAAACACTTTAAGTTTACCAGGGGCCTGCAGCATGCACATGGGCATCAAGGCCAAAAGCTGTAATACCACTGCTGCTGCAGGACAGTTTACTAACCAGTAAAACAGGCAAACTTACTAGCAAGGGCTTTGAGATAAGTGTGTACTGACATATTGCTGTGAACTGTAATTTGTTCCAATGGCTATACATCAAACCAAGATGTTAATAGCAGATCTGGAGAATAACAGAGGTGCTTCCAACTTGTGACTTGGTGTCCATACTGTACCAAGTCATGAGAACAAAAGGAGGAGAAATAGGAAGAAAGGAACACCTGCTGTTACTGGCAATTCATTCTTTCTAAATCTGCAAATTTATGGGATTGATCTAGAGTGAGGTATTTTATGGGACTGGAGAAATACAATATCTGCTTACTACATTTGAGTATTTTGTAAATGAAAATACAATTTTTTTGTGTATAAAATGGATGTTTACAGTCATTTTCTGTCACATGTCTCTTCAGTTAAGAATATAAACATATTGGGTTTTCTAGTTACTTTTTTTTTTTTTTTTCTTAATTTAAGCTTCAAGAGGATGCTTTCAATACATAGTCTTATATGCAATTTCAAATTTTATCTCCTGGGGAAAATTTCCATGAAGAAAATCTCACTGACTTTTTTTTTTTTTTTCCCCTCCCACTCTTTAAATCAATATTTTACCAAGGTAGGTAGTAATTTCCAGGATACCTAGCATGGCCTTACCTGAATTCAGACAGGACAGGTGACTGCTTTCATTACTGCCTTTTTCTGTTATCCTTTTCAAAGACTGAGAAATTAATTCATCTGCAGGGCTACATGCTCTTTTAAAAAATAGTTCTGATCTTTATATAGTAATGTAATTTAAATTAGTACCTAATTCTCTAAAGTCCACAATTTAGGACAGCACAGAATCTACTGCAGCAACTAATTAAACACTTACTGTAAGGTTAAGTTTTTCATTAAATCAATAGGCCCCTAGTGTCAGTTACAAAGCCCTAATTACTATGCTGTAAATTTAGATTGAATTTGAATTAAGGACTGATTTCAATCTAACCACAGCATGTAAATATTGTAAATTACCAGAATTACAGTTCAATAAAATTGAATGGATTTCACTTTAGATAAACTAAATGCAAATGAACCTAAGAAAAAAAAAAACCTGCAGAAATTTCACAAACATCTGCAGAAGAGTCTTACATGTGCAGTATATAGTATACTGCTTTGGCAAAGAGCATGTCAGAACTTCAAAATGCTGCCACCGTTTACTACAACATGCTTTAAATATTTCATTATCTGTTCTGAAAATGAATAAATTTAATCTCTCCCAAGTGATCAAGTAAAATGATGGCTAATGTGCCCACTTACTGTGTTGCTTTAGTTTGATGACTGTATTGTTGTGCTAAAGCACAGTATGAAATCAGGTTATCAGGTTATAACTGGCAGGGATAAAAAAAAGCAATGCTGGGAAATACAAAACAACCCATTTTCCAGGCATGAATCATGCACTTTGAAGATTCAAAAAAGGTGTAAAAATTACAGACAATAGCACTCTAATCAAACAAGTGCAAAATTGAAAATAATTGGGAGTTTGTGGACTTTCATTCAGCTTCAAACAGGCACTGTATCCACAGGATATTAATAAAACTGGGGAAGTGGGCAATATGCTAGGTTACACAGAAAAGGAAAAATCAAAAAATACCTATATTGAGGGTCACACATGCAATTATTATGAGCTTACTACTAACCTGCTTACATTATTTCAATATACATCTCTCAAAATTACATTAGTAGCTTTAAGATGTCCTTAAAAAGTTCATGAAAGCAATGTGTAATTTTTTACACTTTATTCTTCATTAATACAGTTAACTCAGATAGCAGAATAATAAAGTTGATTACAAAATTTAAAAAAAAGATATTTAATATTGTCATGAAGACTCAGAAAGAGAGTAGATTAAGGAAACAAGTTATAATTTTTGTGATTTTGTACTTGACATATGTGGAACATAAACGCAAAACTAGAAAAGAAGTAAGGGGTAAATAATAATACTTGTTCAGGAATAATATATATTATTTTAATTCCTAATAGAAATACAATTATGCCACCTGATTCTTTACTACAGTTATGATTTGGTTTCTTTTTCCAGAATACATTTTATGGGGTCTTCGATCTGTTCATGCTTTACAAAGTTAAACAGTGCCAATGTAGTTTGCAGGTACACACTGTGTGTCTGATAATATACAAGCTGACAGCACCAGGCTTTCTAAAACTTTTATTTCCTGCGAGTCTTAAAACTGTATCTCAAACCACAGAGAAGTGTTTTAATGACTTCATGTCATCAAGAAAGGTAATAATACTTCAGCTCAGCCTCATCCGCTGAGTGTGGTAGCCAAAGGTAGTAAGTAATTTACTACATTTGCCCTATGCAGACATTTCACATTAGGAAAATCAAACCATTCTCTTATGTGCCTACCAGCCCACCAGAATGTTAAATTACTGACTGCAAAGGAAATGTTTCACTGAAGTCTGGAGTTTTGCACAAGCGGCATGCACAGGCCAAGCTGCAAAAAGCCACAAAGTAATTAAGGAACAATGACTCATGACACTTTCCAGATTAGAAAATATGGTATGTTTATACCACCTACAGCATGTATAGTGTATTGCTAAATGTAAAAAATATGGTAGAATAGATGAGGAGTAGTTTTATAATAGTCCTTCATGTCTCATAACGGGCCCTTTTCATAACAGCTTTCCACCTTCATGTTGTACCCTAGTGAACAGAAGATATTCCCTGTTGGGATTCTGCTGTTTTGGCTCCCATGCTTAAGGCTAGGAGAACCATTTCTCCCCATGGGACTCTGCTTGAGCAAAGGTAAGTGGGAAATATTAATGACTGATGAAGTAAATGGCTACCTGTTCAAATTCACAGAATAGATGGCATGACTTGGATTTCGCTCTCTAAACTGCAAATGACTTCACATTTCCAGTTTTGGAATTTAGGTGAAGTTAGGAAGTTACACCAATTTTGGGGACACAGTTCTTCTGTTTGAGGTAGTTTATTTGTGTTTGGTAAAATTTGTTTTCCATGAAAAAGGTATAGCAAAACTCTGATTAGCTAACAACTGATGACATGGCAATACTATAGGCTCTTACTTTGACAACTGATCACTGTTTTAATCTAAAATAAAAGAATTTAAATGCAGTCTACTGGTGAAATGGGAAACTTCTTTCATATAGCAAATTTTAGCTAAGATTTGAATTTTAATATTGACAGTTTACAGTTTAAAGGTGGTTCACAATCAGCTTCTTAAGAAGTCTTAGCCTCTTTTGAAAATGCTCTGCCACTCTGCATGGTGAAGAACTTGATTTTATCCTGTCTTATGGAACAATGAAATGAAATTGAAAATTTTATTTTTGTTACTCTTCCGAAGTTTATAGCCATTTGGAATGCCAGTGTTCAGATCTGTAATTCATCCAGTTAAATGGAAGGTTGGCTATTCCACACACATTTCAGCTCATGTCTGTCTGAGTGATATGGAAAATGTATCATTATAAGTTTATCAGTCAATAGTTTGGACCTATATATGCACAGTCCTTGAGACATATTGGGCATAGGTAAACATTTGCTCTCCTAAAATTATGGCCACATTTAATATCTGGAAAAATAACTGCCTTATGGAATGTTTGAAGTTTGCCTTTGTATTACTGTATGACACCCACGATACCTGAGTGTTAGATCATACAATTAGAACTGTACATCCTAAGTACCATAAAGATAAATTGTGTGCCTTGTGTAGATTGCAGAACAGAAACAAGGAGTTGAAAAAGGGAATCAGTACTGAATACAATCGTAATGGTGCAAATCCTGTAGCGAAAATTTTGGATTTCAAAGACTTTTCTTAGCAACTTATTTTTGGGATGAATCACAGAATAGAATCTCATAATAGTTTAGGTTGAAGGGATCTCTGGAAGTCATCTAGTCCAATCCCCTACTCCAGAGTTATAATATGTTTCCCAGAGCTTTCTCCAGTCCAGTTTTGAATATCTGAGGTACCCTTTTCCACAGCTTAGCCCCTCCCACCTGGCAAAAAATAATTCTTTACATCAGTTGGAACCTCCTTTGCTGCTGATCATTACTTCTTATCCTTTCACTATGCATCTCTGAAGTGCATCTCCATGTTCTCCACCATGATATAGCTGAAAACAGGAATTAAAACTACTTTCTGCAGCTTCCCTTTGTACATCATACACAGTTTGTTCTCTCTTGCAGCTGGGGGGCAGAACTGGACAGTCCTCATTACAGAGGAATAATCACGGCCCTCAACCTGCTGGTTATGCTGCTCCCCAGTATATGGTAAGCCTTCATTGCTAGAAGGGCTATAAGAAAACGAAAACCTTTTTTGTCCGAGAAGCTGTGATTAATCTAGATGTGAAAAAAAACGCAAGGTAAGTGACAACAGCTTGACCCTGCTCCGTTTCACTTATCAGGCACATGATTTTAGTTAGCAGTGGGAATCAATCCCATAATATTTTACTGCAGAAGTTCAGAATTCTTTTTAGTACCCTATAATTAAACATTGAAATATCTATCACTAACACATAGTTCATAATTTTGTTTTATTATGATAAAGTGAATTGTTCACCTTCTATGAAAAAAAATTCTAGCTCCAATATGAAACTTCCATGAACAGCAAGCATATAAAAACCCAGCTATTGTTCTTGAAAATACTAGACAGCATGTTTGAAATGGTTTTGGAATGCTATTTGAAACTAACACTATTTAAAAAAAAAGAAAGCAAACAAGCACCCAGCAGTCTAAGACAAAGACAGCAACAAGAATACTGTTTTTGCAATATATTTTGTAGTAACAGTTACTACGGATTTGAATTAAAATATACTTTAAGATAGGTATTAATTGAGCACATAGGCAACATGCACTGATGTTCTTTTCTGTCAGCTTTGGGTTATCTATGCATTTTTAACATTTAACTTCACTGCATGAAAAATCCAGAAAAGAAAAGTGTGCATAAAAATATAACAGGGCGTTACTTATTTATATGTAAAACCTTTATTCTATTTTGTTATTTTAGATTAAATCCCATTTCAATTCTATTCTCTCAGGGAAGCACTAACAGTTTGAGCTCAGCGTGAAAGCCATCAAACACTTGAGCTGAAATTTAGATTGGGCAATTTTGCCTGGTGAAGTAGAAAAGGACATGTGGAATGGCAGAGAACAGAACGGCTTATGGAAAGGCAGATGTTTTAATAACTTGTTGTCTAGTGGGATCCTCAAATATCTAAATTTAACATTGCAATATACTAAAAGGCGTTGCTGTCAGGGAGGATATACTCCTTAACCATAAGAATCAGTGTAAATGTGCATATTTAATGTGTGTGCAGACTAATACAACATTTATTTTACAACTGAAATTAGAATTAATTGGAAAGTGTTAAAAGAAATTATGTCAAACTGCAAAACTTGGCTTGTCTGCATTGAAAAATACAGAAGGCCAGAGACTAGGGTATTTTCAGTCTAGAGTTTTGACTTGGACTTGTCTCCCAATGTGAGTGGGTTGATTAGATATTTCAGATCCCCTGCCTACTAAGATCCTTTTTGTTTCAGCATATCAATCTGTTAATTCACACTGGGTTTTAAATTGTATTTATCTTTAAGCACATTGCTGGAAATATGCCATGAGTTTACCTACAAAAATGTTTGGAGAGAAGCTAGAAACCTACTAGGCTAGTTTCTTTACTGAACAAATCTCTCAGAATGTCTGGAAGTAGCAAGTTAACTCTAACTCACTCTAGCTGCATAATTTACAATCTGGCAGAAATAAGATGACTAGGGAAGAAAAATTTTATTAATAAGACAGCTTCCCATATGTTCATGAACAACCGGGTCCTATTAAAGAACAATGAAGGCCTTGTCACTTGACTTTTTGAGATATGACACCAGTATTTATATACTGTTTGGTGACACAGCACTCCTAATTGACATCACCTTTCACATTTGTCATCTCGTATGCTGTCTCCATTTTCTAGATATATCATCTTATGTTTTACTGATGCATATGAAAAAAATATTTGGTATACTAACCAGAAATTGGAAAAAAAAGCTATTTTAAAATAAGATATCTAATATTAAGGGCTTCATTTATTGTTTCTCAGATATGTGTATGCATTAAATAAAAAGACAGATGGAAATATTTCTACAGATATGGTGACAAGTGAAATCGGGGGTAATATTTTATGAAAGTCAATGCCTTATAGATTATACTAGAGTGATTTTAAAGGTCATTAGTTTAACTATAGATTTTATTTTGTTATAGTATTTACTTGATAGGAATTAGTGGACAGATGCAATAAAAATTTGTGTAAATGAAAACCAAATAAAGTCTTTGTGCCTGCACATTTTCAACGATATTTTTAATTCTGTTTTCAGGAGTGGACTGCCCGCTAGGGTTAGCAGAGCCTGTTGGTTAAAGAAGGAATGAAGACTGACTGTGTAAACTTAACGGAATATTCTTTCACAGCAATATAACTTCTGGATCAGGAAGTCCTTCAGCTAGATATTACTGCAGATGAAAAAGAAATTAATGGATAAAATGTTCACTTTTCTTTTATTTTCTTTTTTCTTTTTTTTCTTCTATTTTTTTTCCCTTTTTTTTTCAACTCTTATCTAGGTCTCTGGTGACCACACAAACAACATGTCAGGCTAGGTGGATTTCAGGTCTGGCCATTTATGTTCTTATAACCCAGTGGTAATAGACATAGTATAAGAGTTTACACAGAAATCAAATGAGAAGGACAAAAAAGCAACACTGAGCTGCAGCAAAGATAAGAGAGCAAGACCATAGGAGCTGAAAACACGTGGGAGACAGAACTTGTGACCAGGTTGTACAGGCCTTACGCAATCTGATAGAGACAATCCTTGAGGATTTATCTTGCTCTATTAGTAAGAAAACTGTAGAAACTGTGCATATAAACTGCACACCCTTCTTATGCCCTAGTTCAAGAGAACAGTGCAAAGAAAGTGCTCAATGTTTCTGTAAAATCTTTCTGTAAACAGATCACAATCACTTTGTGCTGCATTGTCTACAATAGAGAAGGCAGCCTAGACTTAATGCTTGCTGCTGAACAGCAGAGAGACTGCTGCTGAAAAAAATTCTGCATCTCAAAGCTTCACCCCTTTTTAAAACCCTCTTTTGTTGGATGGGAGTCTAGTTGGCAAGATTACTTTCAATCCTCTTGTTTCAGGAAAAGAATCTAGCATTGTCGATCAATTAATAAAAAACAGAAGGAAGGAAATATATGACAGCTCTTCCACAATAACAACAACCATGATTACAAGCACCTTAGTTAAAGTAACTCTGAAATAGTTAGGACTGCATCTGGGAGCTGCTCGAATAACATCTGCCCCACTTATCCTCCATTTCATTTTAATATTCGTAGTGCTAGTGTTGCCTATATCATCAATGTCAAAAACTAAAAAGTCTTATCTTCAACTTTCATTCCAATGCTTCAAAAGAGCTTTGAATTTGCATCTTACTCTAGGGAAGATGTAGTTTAAAAACATTTTTGCCCAGCTTGCTCCATTAATTTCTGAGGAAAATGCACCTACTGCTGTGAATATGACAGTTCTCAACCTTGGTGTTTTTACAGGATGTCCCTCCCCAGGGAACGACCAACACCATTTTGACTTACCCTGCTGGAACTGCACCTCCTGCTGGGTAATCAGCTACTGCAGCACTAAGGGAGAGACCTCAGTATGATTAACAGAATGCCCCTTGTGAATGCTAAGGAAAAGGAGAACAGCAAGTTTTCTAGGGGGAAAAAGTGCTTTCAGTAATCATCTATTTTCAATTCAAGCAGCTGATTTACAGTTGCATAGAGTTGCTCAGTTACCAGCATCACTTAGTATTTTATACATCTCAGTAAGCTTTAACTTAAAATAATATTCATCACACCTATCAAATATATTTTCCTCCCAATTATTTCTGTGAGTCAAGAACAAAATTCATTTTGTAATGATTATCTGACTTAGGTAAAGCTGATTTTCTATTACTGTAGGCCAAAGCCACTGACAAGGGCACAAAAAGGATTATTTTTCAGCAGTTTTCAGCTCAGCTAAATCAGCAGATAATGCCATCTATGATGCAGAGTGATCCTGACCTAAAGCCCTCCACATTGTTAATGTTTCTCACATCTCAGATATGCTTCAGTGGCAAAAAAAATTTCTATAGCCATCTTCTGAGCATAAAGGAAAAATATTCTTTTAGAATTGTTTGGATTTTATGCTTTTAGTCTTTGGTCCCTGAGTCGTCTCTGATCCCAAATTGCTCTATCACATGAAGAAAATACATTTTATATAGTCAGTGGTGGTAATTTGGCGTATTGTCTTATTAAACGCAGACCATCAAATAAGGAATTTTTGCATTCTCATTAAAAATAGAAAAAACAAAACCAAAGCACAAAACCCAGAAGTGAAACACATGAAAGAAAACTATAGTTGCTCTGCCAAAGAGCAAATAAAGCAAAAGTTAATTGTTATCACTTTTCTAATACTATCTAATTATCTAATACTTTTCTAATACTATCTAACTATCTAATACTTTTCTAAATACTATCACACATAGTATTTATGTGAATACTATTCACATAAAAACCAGTTTCTCTTCATCATCATCAGAAAACCATGTGGACTTTCAACTCAAAATTCCATTTATACTTGAATTTATTGTTTTAATTTTTATACCATGACATTTAAACTGAATTGTTCTTTGGTTTAAGAGATTTGCAGTCATTAGTTAAAAGAAAAACTTTCTTTTTAGAAGTGTTAATCAATCACTTAGATACTGTTTGCATTTTATCCTTTTTATACTTAAACATGTATTTTAGTAATAGGACACCTGTGCCACATAGCAGGGACATTCTCCATTTTGTCAAGTGTTCTCTTCAAGCAAAAGCTGCATAATTTTAAATTTTCACATTGTTTTTAATTGTCCTATATTATAGTGATTGTCATCAAGACTACCTGACAAACAGTGATGAACCTTACAAGTATCTCTCAGTCAGAGAAGAATTATCATTCTGTTTTAAACATGGAGAAGCTAAGATACATAGAAGTGTGAATAGGTTCACAAGGTGTTCTGAGGCTGAGCTAAGATCAGAAAACAAACATTTTTTTTAATTATACTGGGTGCTTACTCTAATGAAGATAAACTGGATATAAACAGAAATTTTTAGTGTTACAGCATTTTAAGTAATCTGATTACTCCTTAAATGTAGTTAGTTATTGTAAACAAGGCTTTAGAGCTCAGTACAGAGGCTTAACTGAAAGAGCCCCTTTCTCTATGGTTGGTTGGTTGTGGAAGAAGGAGTTAATTTTTAAAACTACACGAGCTGCTGTCACACCTTTTGTTCTTTCACTAGGCAAAACAATCTACTCATGAATATGCTCCCACTCAGTGAATCTACCTGCTAGTGTGAGGAGACCTTTAAAATCATTATCAACAAGGCTGGGAAACTTAGGCCTGTATGAACGTGCAACTGATGCTGTAGTTCTAACAAGAAAAAGAATTAATCTGTAACTGAGGGTTTTAAAGATCTATTTCTACAAGAGACAATGACAATCTGTAGTAAGATCACTTTAAAAAGATGGTAAGGATTTTCTGATACAGTAATTTTCCTCAAGTCAGAAGGTGGTGCACCAGTCACCTTACAGAGGCACTTTTTTTATTTCTTGTATTATTATTTATATAACACTCCAGCAGGATAGATAGAGAGGTTGTGTAACAGTGATTGGCTCTATACATGGAATATACCTTTCAAAAAAACAAATATGGAAGGATTCTATCAGATCTTAATGATAATGGATGTTATAAAAATATGGTATAGTTCTTAGAATAAAGAACTGTGGAAATATCCTCAAAGATGTGTAAGACATATACACACAATCAAAACTGAGTAACATCCAAAGAGTTGCCCAATGGGAAGATTTTCACCAGACTAAACAGATGTTGTGTTATAAACAATGTGTGACTTCACTAGAGTTAGGAAGAAATCGGTTTTTAATACATCAGATATGCTATAGAGGGTGGCAAAGAAAGTCGCTGAAGGTTTGCTGTGTTTGATGTGGCAGGGTTCAGTGAAAGGGTTCAGTACAAAGAGACTGAGTAAAAGTTTTAGTTATGTGGATGAATGAGTCCTTTGCAGAGATCTTTCTGCAAGATCAGTAAAACTTTGACATAGCCTCTTCCCACCCTGTTGCCTGCCATGTACTAAGAAGATACCATTCTGTCCTTCAAAAATCCCGTTTAATGTATTTATTTTCCACATTCTATGATACACACAAAAAACCCCTTGTCAACATTTAGGTTGCAACTGTCTGAAGCCAATTCCTATCACACCAACCAGTATCATCTTGCTGTTCTCTTGAATGCTGCCATCCATCTGACTCTATCTTGCTTTGACTAGCATGCCTCATTTGTTCCCTGAACTTTCCCATGTTTCCAGCTCTCTCCCCGATCACATCTTGCTTGGTATTCAGTCTAATCCATTTTAAGGAATTTGGGCATTAAGTAAATTCAGAAGGAAGTCAGACATGCCATTTCCTAGTTCCTTTACAGCTGATGAACCCGATAGATAAAAGAGTCAGACTCTGAAGCCTTGTTGACTCTCTTTTGGAGCTCCAGAATCTTGCATACCTTGATATATAATAACCCATCCTGACCTAAAGGAATTGCTTGTGAGATCCTGTATAATTTATACAAGAAAATTTAATAATTAAAAGATCAGGGTAATGTTTGACAGCCATTACATACAAGCACACCCAGAGGAGCACCACATATGTGATGGTACAGATTCTCTAGACTGTGATAGGAGTAGTACTAGGTCTCATCTTCTGATGTCAGATTATTACAAACCACTTTAGAAATCATCCTTATGTGAATTATTAAAATAATAATCTGGAATCAGAACTGACCCTGCTGGGTTTGTTATGAACTGACTGTGAGCTGTAGGTTGGATTATGGCCTCCCAAGGTCCCTTTCTACCTGAATTATCCTATAATCTTAACAAAACTGTATTTTTCATTTCTGAACTAGGCAGAGACCAAAACAGACAGTCACTCCTTTCTTTTGCACTGGTAACAGATTCCCATTTCCTCAGAGCACTAAGTACTTCATTTTACTCTACACACTTTGTGCATTTGCCTACCCCAAAATGAATTTTCTCCTTCCTTATTTACCCCTCTTGCCTTATTTTACATTTGCAGTTTCTTAACTGTCTGATCTAAATCCTCAGCTCTTTTCTAGTTGCAAACTCCCTTTTACTGAGTAACTTCAGTCAGTCAAAACCACTTTACTAAGATCCGTTTCATCATTCTGTTCAAGTCATGATTCCTTATTTCTGGTGACCAGTAAAAATTCTCTTTTGGTTTTTAATTTTTATCTTATTTACACTTATAAGTTTCATCATTTGACTGTCCATTTTGATTTCATCATTCGTATCTCTACTTCCACTGAACCCCCTATATAAAAGACAACCTCACAGAAACAGCCCAAGCAGTCACTGCTGTACAGTAAATAAAATTCCTATTCAGAACTCACTTACTGTAATGACCATGGAAAATTACCACAAAATAAAGGGCAAGCTGGTAATGGTCACATTCTATTTGAATGATAAAAATAAGGCAGTATTTTCCCTAGGTTTACTCTCTCCTGTGATCATTGACTCTGTCTGCCAGTTGTATTTTTAGCAGGTATTTAAGCTTTCTGGTGCATGGACTGTCTTTTAGTTAGATTTTGAAGAATTCACACCACAAAAGAGCCCTGAAACTTACAGTGATTACAAGAACTAACAATATCAGCATGGTTCACAAGGTGAAGAAAAGATGTTAAGATAGATGCAGACTACATAATCCCATAGCAATTATTAGTGCTTGGATACAAGAATGATATTTGTAGATACAAGTAACTAACAATTATTTTATGTTAGTCATTATAAATGAAAAGGTTCCTACCAAAAGAAAAAAAATGAAGTATAGAGAAGTTGACAGTATAGCGAAATGAATATATTTCTTAGTTATAGGTAAACTTACACCACCAAAGGGGTATATCATAAAAGACACTGTCATATTACATTATATCATAAATAAATTTAAAGATAATTCTTTAAATCTTACATATTTGACACTTTTTGTCAACAGAATGCCTGAAAATATAGGGCCCCAAAATTCATGATGGAAATTAAACATTCACTTTTTCATCCTGCTAGATCTAGAAACATAACATATGCTGCCACTTGTCAGTCATCTCAGGGTCAGCCAAAAGCCAGCTGACCTGTTCTGAGATCACCATTAATTTTTAAAAAGTGTTTACTGATTGTCATAAAAGGGATTTTAAAAAAGCACCAGTGAGCAGATGAGGATAAATGTTTGCAATTAAAGTTTTGGGCTGAGATGAAAACATTCAGATAAGGTTGGATACAGTGGCCTCAGCAGCCTTGTATCATTATATAATTTTGCCATTAAGGTGATTATCCATCTGTGAAAATGGTGAGTCACCTTAAATTAGAAATACATTTAGTATTTACGTGAACTCTTCAGTAAACTGTTTTTACTCTCACAGCAACTGCTGGATGGGACTACAGGTTTGTTTTTTGGCTCATTAATTAAACTGTTTCATGACAGCACTCTATTACATAGCATTTAGCATCTCCAGGACTGTGAACGCAGGTTACTGAAAGTCAGCTTCCTTCAAAAGGGACTGCCCTTCTAATCATGATAGCACACACAATAGGTCTCCACCTTCTGTCTCTATACTACAGCACTTGAGTCACCTGTTGATCTTAGGCATACTGATATCTGACAACATAATTCCTTCATGTTCATAAACTCTATACAGTGCTTTGCACTAAAGGTTAAGCAGTAAGGGCTGTCCAAATGGACAGATGCATGACTGCAGTTGCAGTACAAATGTTGGATCAAAGCAATGACCAAGAGGGAAGAGCAGCTGAGCTAATGTAATAAAGTCAGGAAAGGAAGTAAAAAAACAGTAATGCAAAAGGCAGAAAACATTCTGAAGTAGTAGAATAATTTCACAAGATTTCTGAAACACTGTGTACTACATGATTAAAAATACCCCCAACTTTTACTTGCAACAGACATAGCAATAGTAGATAATTAGACAGTTACATAGTCACACTTTACCTTTTGTAGCCTCTAAAAGTTGGGGGGGGGGGGAATTCAAATACTCATATTTCATATCACATACATTCATAAATTTCTGATAAAGAAATGAAGGAGTTCAATAAGGAACTAGAAATGGTGCAGGTGGTGCCCCACATCAGGCAGGATCTGTTATGACTTAAGCTGATTTTAATGCCCAGTTGGAAATAAGCTTTGATGTGTAAGAGAAGTTCATGGGTTGACTCAGGACAGTTTAGGAAAATTACTAGTGAAGGCTAGATCTGTGCAAGTATTTTTACACTCAAAGCAGCCTTAACAAAATGTGAACTTCTTGCTGATTCTGATATGAAATATCTAGCATCTTACTTGATTGTATTGCGGAAGCAAAAAGCAATTTCCCTGGTGTGGAGAGAGAGAAGCAAAACACCGAAGACAAATCTTAAGCTAGGTGTCACTACTGAAAACAAAGTCTTTTAATTTTAACAAGTTCATAAAAATAAGATTTTAATAATTTAACTGAGAGAAATGCAATAGCCCATCACTGCTCAAGTAGTGCATTTGACTAAACAATTGAGAAAAATTACAAGCTTGTCTGGAGCACCTGTTTCTGGAGTATATGTAAATGATTCAAAGAAGGAATGAAAAAAATTTTCAGTGACACATTTGAAGCAAAACTAAAAGTAAATTGTGAGAGTCTTTTAAAAATTTACATGCAGAGTAAAAAAAAAACCCCAAAACTCTAAAGTCATTAAAATTTCTTAGCAGTATCTTGTTGTAATACTGTTAGTTGTAATTTCTTTAATAAATGGTAAATGCTTTGGTGAAAAAGAAAAAACAGAACAAATATAAAATGGGGGCTGTTAATCTGTTTAATTATAGATAATGTTAACAATTTTATTACTATTCTGTTGCTTCTCTCTGTAGTTTATAGCTTCTTAAACTTTTCCAGTAGTTTTGGAAAATGTGACAAAACTGCTGCTTATTTGTACTTTGTGCTCAAAGGAAAAATACTTCATATGAAATTAGACTCTATTAAAGAGTACAACATACCAATACATAATTTTCTGAACTTTCTGTGAAGTTAGATAATAATGATTCAAATTCCCTATATTCTGTGACAAAACTAAAAACTATCACTACACCTATATTTTTCTCTAAAAGTTAAATTTACATGCATTTCACAGAATCACAGAATGGTAGGGGTTGGAAGGGATATTGAGAGATCATCTAGTCCAACCCCCCTACCAAAGCAGGTTC
>NW_010318906.1:0-25189 GCF_000700745.2 Antrostomus carolinensis | reverse complement strand
ACAGTAAAGAAGTTTTTCCTTAAATTTGTATGGAACTTCCAATGTTCCAGCTTTTGCCCATTGCCCCTTGTCCTGCCACTGGGCACCACCCAAAAAAGCCTGTCCCATCCATTTGGCCCCTGCACTTCAGATATTTATAGACATTGATAAGATCCCCTCTCAGTCTTCTCTTCTCCAGGCTGAAGAGTCTCAGCTCTCTCAGCCTTTCCTCATATGGGAGATGCTCCAGGCCCCTCATCATCTTTGTGGCCCTCTGCTGGACTCTCTCTACAAGATCCCTTTCTTTCTTGAATTGGGGACCCCAGAACTGGACACAGTATTCCAGATGTGGCCTCACCAGGGCAGAGCAGAGGCGGGGGGAGAACCTCCCTCAATCTGCTGGTCATGCTCTTTTTAATGCACCCCAGGATACTGTTGTCCTTCCTGGCCACAGGGGCACACTGCTGGCTCATGGCCAGCCTGCTGTCCACCAGCACACCCAGGTCCTTTTCCACAGAGCTCCTCTCCAGCAGGTCAGCCCCTAACCTGTACTGGTGCATGTGGTTATTCCTCCCCAGGTGAAGGACTCTGCACTTGCTCCTGTTGAACCTCATCAGGTTCCTTTCTGCCCAACTCTCCAGCATGTCCAGGTCTTGTTAAATGGCAGCACAGCCTTCTGGTGTGCCAGCCACTCCTCCCAGCTTGCTTCCTTTCCAGGAAAAAAAAAGCACCAAATAAATGAGAGGATGAAAAAATAATTTTGCCCTTGGAGTTTCTAGTTGGTCAGTGCCTTGATGTCTGTATCTATTCTTCTGGAGAGATCCTTAATGAGTTGGTGAAAACGCTTTAACATTTACGTATTTTGTTTTCTTCAGGTTATATCAGTGAAAATTAAATCATGTTTGGTGCTAGCAGTTACTCCTTCCTATCTGCCACATTGCTGTGTACTATTATATAGTAAATAGTCCAGGAAAAAATATCAAAACCAGAATCCTAATAGACACACAGTTACCTCCCATACTAGAGTTTTGTTACAATACAGTTTTGTGTGGTGCATCATGCTTCTGTGTATCTAGGTTTTGTACCGAATGCTAAGAAAACATGAAGGTTTCTATAAATTCACACGGCAGATAAAGGGTAAGGAAGAAAATGTACATTGGCTGCTAAACATCCCCAAGAAAAGGGTAAGCATATGGTACAAAAGCAATATATGGTTTCAAAAAGAGAGTATTTCAGGCAGAAGAAATTACTTATGCAGGGAGGTTAGGGAAGTGACTATACTTATGTTAGAACTGTGGAAACATTAAATATGAATGAAATGCAGAAATAGCTTAAGGAAAGGTAGTAACAGGCTAGAAGCAAAGGATGTGACAGAAAAGAGCTCTGGAAATGAAGAGCAATGGTAATAGAAGAGACAAAGAGGTAAACAGAGAGAGAGAAACATTTAGGATTTGTAAATGAGCTCTGCCAAAAAAGAAAAGGAGTGGAATTGGTGAGTGAGAGACAGGAACTAAAACTTTGGGAAAAGGGCAGTATAGAAATCTACAACATAAAAAGTTCAAGGGATACTAGAACCATAACATTTTTGTCAGCTATACTCTAGACTACGAATTTCAGAAAATTAAAAAAGAGCCAGAAAACGGAGAGAACTGGCTGAGTTAGAAGAAATTGAGATTATCAAGGAATGAAAACAACATTACACCAATGTTTACAGTAACTTCTTCATGTCAAAGAAAGCATTTGGATACCTGAGGAAGAAGTATGCAGTTACAAACAATTGGTTTTATCCTACAGAAGATAAAAGCACAATAATACTGACAAAAATTGTTCCCTATTCTGCAGGACAGTACAAACACAGAAGCAAGCTGTGTTCTGAAAGAAGTAGGATAAAAATTCCAGAGGATAAAAATTATGGGCCATGTCCTGTGCTTAAATCAAGACGGAAAAGGTGATATCGAGCCACCAGCTGGAAGTCCCAGTTTGGTCTGCTGAGGGATTCTTAGCAGCCTCAGGGCATTTCTTTCTTATATTGGCCCCCCATTGATCACTACACCAAAGAAAAGATTGAGCTACAAAAAATCATCCTGGCTATGTCCCTCCTACTTAATGAGGAAGAAGTCCACAATGGTCATATATTAAATGTCATTGTTTCTAAAAAGACTAACACAATGAATTGTTCAGCTGATGTACAGAGAGATTTCAGTATACTTTTATCATACACTGTGGAGTACTTACATGAGAATGAGACCATTTCTTATACAGGAAATAGCATATCTGTCATCACTTTTCTTCAAGGTGGAAATTTTTGCTTTTACCTTTTCCTATTTAGCTTTTGTTTTGCATTTTTGAGCAGTTATGATCATAAACGATCTTAAAATGTGTAATAGTGTATTTAATCTCAATCATAATGAGACCAGAAAGCCAAATAAAAAGCATAAAATAAGTAATTGAAAAGAACTTGTTTTTCTAATGTAAAACAAGCTGAGTGAGTTTAAATAGTCTAAATAGTCATTACAATCTGACTGTGATGTGTTCTTTCCTCTACACTTGCTGCAGCATTTCTTGTATTATTATAATGGTTTCTAGAGCAATAAATTACAGACACAGAACCAACTGCTGAAAAGTGTAGGCGGCTCACACAGCATGATGCAAATCACACTGTTGGATACTGTTTCTTTGTAACAACAATTCCATTATGGTCCATGTGATTCTGCCCACCATAATACAATTTCACCACACAGCACAGTGTCTGTTGGAGCAACAGAAGATGGAAGTTTCCATTGCTAAAGCCTTAATTCTTCAAGCATTTATTTTAGTGGCTGAACTTTGCATGCACACGTAGCATCTAGGAGCTGTGTAAAAGTATAAAGTAAGGAAACACATAGTCAAACTCAGTTACCAAAAGACACGGCCAGCTGACAGCTGTTTAGCAGATTATGATAAATAAACTGGTGGTTTCTCAATTTAATTCCTTGTGAAGTGATCAAAACATCAGAAAGCCCCTCCTAATAAGCAACAATTAACAAGCAGAAGACATTGTCTGGCTCATTGAATGAGGTAAAGGGTGATAGTAAATGGTTATCTTCTAAACCAAGTTTCATTAATTTATGTGAAATGATTGATTCCAAAATGACACTTTGCCTATTCAAACAACCCAGATGTTCATATCTGTTAGTTACTCTATGCTAAGTAAATTTACATGTTCATTTAATTGAGCCAAATGTAATCGAATATAAAAGGTAAATATAGCCTTTTTGAATACCATTTAATAAAAATAGCAAATAATAACAAAAAGGGAGTCAGAAATAATTTTTCTGCTACTCAAAGTTAGTACCGTTAGAAGTCATACAAAACAGAATTAGAGATGTGACAAAAATGAATCATGAATATCATGTAAAATTTGTCAGCTTCATACTAATTTTGAAAAAAAGCCAAACTGACTTCACAAATTCATCTGGAAAAGATTTATCTTTGAGAACATATGGCTTGCAACTGTCCATGAAACTTTTATTTTGCACTACAGAAGATGATATTTATAACATATGCATCATGTGTACATTTAAATAGGAGAGCCAGATGCAACAACCTACGTATCAGGATGTGGGAGAAGTCACAGAAATCCTTGTCTCTGGACCAGGAGGTAGAAATGGAAGTTGGATTTTTACTGTCCATGCTCCAGTGCTATTTGACATGCATTTGCACCTAGCACAGTATACAGGTAGTTTTCTGAAGAGAAAATTAGAATTCTAGTAATCAATATTCACTCTTCTTTCTATGGAACCAAAACCTTATCTCCTCGCATCCTCTAGAAACCACTTGACTTTATATACTGAGTTTGACTTCACAGGGGTTGGTTATATATTAAATCTTGGGCATTCTACATAAAGGACCTAATTAACGTAGTTCACAAAGATTACTGGGCTTTTTTGATATAATCTTGTCCATCAGCAGAGATTCATCAACTTAGTTTTAATTCAAGGAAAATATAGTTGGAAATGTGGCCTTGTGTCATAAATAATTCCTATTGTTTTCTTTCTGTTTTACTGAGAGGATTTATACGGTTTCACAATAATAATGTTTCTGTTCGCCACTAAAGTGAATTATCATAGCAACCTCATAGTTCTGTAGCAGAAGTATCTTCCACACACTCACAAATTGTTCATCACTGTGCTGAGGGAAGGAAAAGGGGAGGGTGAGGAAAGGGAAAGGGACAAGTAGGTGGTATTTTAAAAAGAAAATTAGGACAAGAGATACAGAAATGCATATTCTGAGAAAGATTACTGACTGAGCCTCCTAACTTATATTTTCAGTCATTCAGCAGATACTCCAGTCCCTCTCTTTTTCGAAGTACTCATTCAATAAAGTATAACTTTCTGTTAGGCGGTCTTATTTACTAATCTTGTTATAACAGGCATGTTTATTTTTTTTTAGTGGTATCACCTGAAAGATATAAACTTCTTACAGCAATGTTTGGTGCTTTGGTGCTTCACTTTCCTCGTGATTTCTGAAATTCCTGTATTACCTTCAGAGGCCTTACCAGAGTGGAGGTACTTGCTAGAACTGAGAAAAATGAAAACATTAGGATTATTTTCTGTACTATATTGATTACAGGTTGTGAGGTATTAGACTCTCTTTTGATTTTTGCTACTTGTTGGCTTAGTTATAAATTAATCTTCTGATAAATACTTCTATGCAAAGCCATAAATACACCTAATAGAGTTTCTTTTTTTGTAAGGAAATGATAAATTTCTAAAGAGACTTCTGAGCAACAGCTAGATATGCTATAACTTGCTATGCAGTACACAATAACATGATGTATTTCACTTTAAGTCTAGGTTGTTTTGGTAATACTAAGTAGAATACAAATTTGACATGCACAAAAAAAATTCCATAGAAACAGCTTGCAAAATGCTTCAAAGTAGTATGTTTGAGGAATCATGTCCTTACAATTTACAACACATAAAAGGTATACATTTATTCATTATCTGCAACTGGTTTGTGTTACAGGAATAAATTTAAAACAATCCTCAAAGAGTTTAATAAGGGTTATGAGAGTGAATATGGAAAAAACCTTCATCTGAGGCTAAGGAACATGGACATGAGTAATTGCGATCTTTGTGTTTCCCCAGTACTGATGCTGCTATAATTTATGACAGGCTACAGATTACTCGGTTTATGCTGGTTGCTAACAGATTTAAAAGGTCAGTATATCATCCATAGATCAGAAGGATATACAAAATCTTTCTTTTAACTTCAGCCAGGCTGAAGGAAAGCCTTAAAAATACCTTCAGACTTTCAATTAGGCATTGATATACTGGGGAGGTGGGGTGGGAGGTCGGGCAGGGGGAGAGAAGGCACTTTCCATTGCAGTGCGAGCAGTGCACATGCTTTGTCACACAACAGGATACCTGTACAGTCTACCATAAACTGCAGCTGCTTATAACAAGATACTCTCTGTTGACAAAAGAAGCAACGCAGCCCGTCTTCTGGGTTAGCTGTTCTGGTTTTCTGGTTCCCCAGCCACAACTGACAAGTGACGAGGCATAAGGCATTAGTGCTACTCTTGAGAATTTATCAGTGTACTATTTCTATGTGTTGTAATATATGCTATTTAAATAATGAAAAAGAAATAAAAAATAAATATTTATTTAAACAGATTGAAATAATCTTAAAATTTTAATAAATAAATAAAAAGATAGATGAACCTCTGTTTTTTCTTATGGATAAATTCCCCAAATATTTTTCTTATGATTTCTTGATTTGGAAAAGAAAAAAATGTCCAATTCTGTATTTAAAAGTTAAACTTTTGTAAAAAAGAAAGAGAAAGGTAATTATAAAACATTAAAATGAGAATAACCAATAAAACTTTTAAAGGGCTATGCTTAATGCATCTCATTGTCACAAAGGCCCCTAACAGAGTTTTTTTTACAATATATTTTGTTTAAAAAATAGAAGAAAGAATAAAAAAAGGGGAACTTCAAGTGTTTCAGAATCCTTGAAAATAGCACAACAGCAATCTTAAAATGTTGAATTCTGTCAGTTTTCTTTAAAAGGGGAAAGTGGAACAGCTTGGTTCTGTGGCATTGTAAAGTAAAATACAGGTAAGATATAATATTACAAATATTTTTTTGCTTAAATAAGAAAATTATGAAATTGTTATTGCCAAGAGCAATGCAAACTGAGCTGTGAAGACTATATATTATTTATAAATGAGAAATACTTGTATTTGGGAAAAAACTCCATAGATTCCTATATACAGGTTTGTTGTCTCTCAATCATCCAATCCCTAATCCCAAAAACATTTTTTAAAGGAAAATAAAGTTGTAGGTCTATATTATTTTCATTTGAAATATAATTTTCACTGATTAACACATACAATTAAAAAAAAAAATAAATGTCTGGGATGATAACACAGCAGTTGCCAGAGGCAAAGAGATAAAAAAGAATTTTAAAAGGCACAATTTCAATTTTCCCTGTGCTCTGAGGAATCTATGAAATTTCTGTGAAAAGATATTAGAAAGACATGAGGTGAGATGTTAACTTCCAGATGGAAATGCACAAGAAAATATTTGAGAGTGCTCAGCACTGACGTACAACAATCTAGAAATGGATTAACTCACCAAGACCATATGGGAAGAAAATAACATGAGCTCTGTACACCAACATAAATGTAGTTGGGTGAGGAAAGAAACAGAAGGGGTAAGAACTACTGAAAAAAACTATGATAGAGAGGTTTATAAAGCATAAGAATAACAAAAGGTTATCACAGAAGAGAAGCCAGAAGATTTTGAAATCCCTACAGAGGGAAAATTTCCTGCAGTGGACAGGTTTTTTACTGCTGTGGATGAAAATATCTTTCTTATTTTTTCATAATGATCATTGATCAACAAAACAGCTAGAAGGGACTTAGAAGGTTTCAAGTTAAATGCTGTAAAAGTTAATGTTTAGACAACTGGTGTGCAGTATGGAATTCAGACCCACTTATGAGAAACAAAGGCTCCTGATGCAGGATATGGGAAGTTTGGTTCTTCAAAACAAAGCACAAGACAAATCAAAGACTGAGCTGAGGGCCAGGGGAAAAGCAGTCTATGTGCAGGTATCTACAGCTAGATAATGGGCTACTGCTAAGACAGGTTGTCCTCTTAGAGGACTAACATCTCAGACCATAGGAATATAATAAGGTTCCTCCTTCAAACTGAGATCTAAACTCTGAGAACAACTTTAAAACTTTAATTATAAGCCTTTTTTTTTTCTTTCTTTCTTTTTTAAATTTCTTTTCTAAAAATGAGGAAGAGGATAGTCTTTTATTTTTTTTTCCTTGCAGTGCTATTTCAGGAAGATGCACTCCCCTTCTGTTTAATGTATGTTCTGGAAAGAAAAAAAGTGTGTCTGTTTATTCAGGAGAATTGCCCTAGGGAGAGGGAGGAAACAGGGAATATAAATGTGCTGACATGTAGTACTTTTACATAGTTATTGCACAGAGAGAGAGAGTGCTGAAAGCCAACCCATTTTGTTCCTGCCCTACTGTTTTTGTTATCAGGCTACAAATTTAAACTTGTATTATAGCCATTTCGCTGGCCCAATGAACCTTGAATTCCATTCTGCACAGTGCATAATTTTAGGAGGAGACAAAGAGTTTTTAAAAGCATGTCTCAATCCAGAAATAGCATGTAATGTCTAGTGTTTATAGTGTTCCTTAAGAAGGCAGATGTTATCCTAGAAGCATTTCTGGACTGATTGCTTTCTTGGACTTAGACAAAACCACAGGCTCCCTAAAAATGCCCAGGAATGAGCTAGACACAAAGTTACTCACTTTCTCAGACCAAGGCATTTTTTTTTTTTTTTCACGCGAAGGAACATCAGCTTTGCTTACTTCAAACTTCAGGTTAAAAACCACTGTATTTGGAGTTAAGGTGCCTCCAGAGTCAGGTAAGAAAGGATTTTCAGAAATACATATTGGACACAGGGGCTTATATTTTTCCCAAGGAACATTTTGAGGCCCTATTTCTAGACCTTGGTAGGTCAAGAACTATGCTTCAGGAAGTGTTTGACAAAATTATTTATACCACTAACACCTAGGACAATAATCAGATCTGCGAAAGTGCTCAGTTAAGCTTGCAGAGGTTTCTAAGATCTTAACATTATCAGGTACGATGCATCAGGCATCTAAAAAATTGTAGTATCATATAATTTGTTTAGGAAACAGATACTTCCATAAACAGCACATTTATAAAAAGCAAGGTTTTCTATGGCTTTCATTCTAACTGTCTAATATCTAAGGAATTTCAATGATATAGTTAAGCTCATTTTACTCCATCTGTACAACTGGGACACTAATTTGGATCGCTTCCCTCTGCTGAAACACCTATTTTCAGGGGCCTTTCAGGAAAATTCTTTCAGATTTCGATTCCTCTGCTTTATTTGTCTAGATCTGGTCAACAGGGTCAACAATTTTGATGTATTCAAAGCACGATTATAAAAAGCTAACATAAAAGCAAAAGTTACTTATTATTAGTTACTGGAGGAAGCCTTATGGGTTTTTAATCCATAAAGTGGCAGCATGTTGTCCAAAATCTTGCTTTATTCAGTGTCTCCCATGCATATCAATTAACAGTTCACTGTTAACAAAAGTGTGAAAACACACAAAGCATAAGATAATTTCAGGTGACAGATTTCTCGCTTCAGGGCTGTGCATGAAAAATTTAACAATTCTTAGGTAAGCATTTATCCTAAAAAGCACTTTCCTCTGAAAAGGCTAAGCCTTGACAGGAATTTTAGGTCCATACCATGCTTGCATTTTATAACTGTCGTTATTTTATAACATTTGATTGCACTCATCATTCTTTGTTAAAAGTACAACCTTTTCGTTATTTCGGTCATTAAAATGTTATTTTTATGTTATTTAGTGCAAAGAGGTAAGGAATCTATTACAGATAAACTGCTGTTATAGAAATGGGGTAAATTTTAATTTTTCCATGAGATTTTTCTCAGTGAGATTTTTTGCCAATTATGATACAGTTTTTTCTTAGAGCTCATGTAAATTTCATCAAAAAAACCCTTTTTTACTACTACTTATCTTGTACTTCCTTAAACACATTATGAAATGTCCCATGTTTTAAATTATTTCTCTTGTGCTTTAGGTATTTCCTTCACTCATTTCAAACACAAATGTCTAATATGAAATATTCTAACCTTTGAACCACATTAAAAAATGCATATGCAGTTACAAAGAATAAACCGATATTCATTTACCTCTGGTTATTTTAACAACAGTATTTATTCCACTTCTGAAAATACCAGGTGACTGTTATCATAGGGGATGCCTTTCTTTTTCAAATTTAAATTCAGAGTCAAACTGCAGTTGCAAAATTAAAATATAAACAGAAGTAGAAGACTGATCCTTCAACCATACATTTGCAAGGAGATACATAGGCCATATGATAGGAATCCTCTGGTGAAGGGAGCCTTAGTTTTTCAAGTTGCTTTACTGATTATAGGGAGCATATGCCTTGGCATGTTTCTTTCTACCAATTAGTTATCCATGCCAGAACCTTCCTTGTGTCATGGCTGCTTAATTTCCCTAAAAGCTTTTGACAAAAGGTTTTGTTGAAAGCCCTTTGGAAATCCATATATGCACTATCAACCATATGAGGCTTACCCAATCAAAGGACATTTATCCACATACTTGGATATTTTTATTTCACATTTAATTAAAAAAATTAGATTTGTCTAGCAAAAAAGGTCTATTCAGTGATAAAATTACCATCTTTTGCAGTAATGATCTGTAAAATCTCTGTTTTAAATTTACAGCCATCGTATTTCAAGAAAAATGTATTTAGTTGCACTATCAGCTCTACTAGAGGTGTGAATTTAAGGATACACTAGTCATCTTCTAAAAGTGACTATAAATAGCTTTTAGAGTAATGCTAACTTCAATATAGTGGGGGAAATCTCATCATCATTTTGGTTAGGGAAGAATAAGCTTTTAGTATGCAAATTAGTAAGAAAAACGTTTTGAAGAAATGCATCAGGTTAGAGATGTAAATGAGGCCTAAAATGTCTCATTAGGTTTTGAATTGCCCTTTTCTTTTGTTGTAATTTTTTTCTTTCTGTTTTCTAGGCATTATAAATCTTGTGGGCTTTGGGGGTAATTTTCTTGCTTGACTAAACCAGCAAGGGCTTTTCCAATAATAAATTAGCAAGTGCTTCTCCAAACTCAATTCTGCATGAAAAAAACACAGTGAGTGGAATAGAACTGTACAGTTTCATTTACAGAATATTTCTTGGTTTTGACCCCTAACATTTTTAGATATTACTTCTAGTGAATCCAGCAAATTCTGTAATACATTTGGTATGACTAATAGTTTATGTTTAAATTCAAACCCAATATCTGAAGCTTAATACAACAAAATATACACACAATTTATCTCTATTGAGAAAGAGACATTTGAAAATCTTTAATGTAAGACAAATGGTTCTTTAGTTAAAAAAAAAAAGGTTGCTATTTTAAACAGAAAACCTCACAAAGTTGGCTAAATATATCCCTCCCAGTTAATAAAAATGTAATTTACTCTACATAACCCTTTTCTCTGTTAATTTTTCCCTAAACAAAAGTGTTCCAGTGCAATATCCTAATGTTAGTGTGAATGTACTCTGGTGTATCCCAAATTGTTATTATGTTGACTTCTACTTTTAAAACCTTGAATTTTGAGCAGGCTACACTTAAATGATATCCTGAGGTATTTCTAACTTATCTTCATTACTCAAAATAACTATGTTTAGGACAGTTTATAAAAAGGTTATGGGATACGCACTTGTTTCCCTAATTAATACTTTGCTACACAAATTGAACTGCTTTGAACTAAATGTAGAATGATATTGGAATGGAAAAGGGCTTATTATATTTCTTACAGTTTGTGTTTCAAGGTTCTATGAAACAGTGTTCATAACATAGCTCCAGATAGCTTACATGACATGACTGCAATATGGTAAATTACTTGATGAATTTCTTTGTGGGGATAAGAGATTTCCCATATTGCAGCTTGCAGAATCAGAGTGTAAGGCATATTGGCTAAGCGAAGACTAAGTTTTTCTTAAAATGAGAGCTTTATAAGCCAATTGCTCCAAAACTCCGTTATTGACCAAAACAGTTCTGATGGTTCTAATTACTTTTAGCATTGTGTTTTAGTGCTATGTGTATGTATATATATATATATATATATGTGTGTGTGTGTGTGTATTTGCACTCACAAACACACATACATATGTAATGCATAACAGTAAATTTATCTTTCCCAAAATATTTAACCCATGTCCATCATCTCCTTAAATAAAATCAGTCTATTGTGTGATCAGTTCAGATGTTTAATGTAAATATTTTTCTTTATTTAGATAGCAGTGATATTCTGTTTAGTAGACAGGCTGGATTTTGCTGGGTTTTGTTTTTTTTTTTCTTTTAAGGTACTAGTCCTGTTTTTTTTCAGCAAGTGGAAACTTTCTCCTTGACATATGATACACAGTGGATTTAAGTTTCTTCCTTTTTTCTTCCATTCATGCTTAGCAAATAACTTGGAGCCTTAAATAAAGGGAGATATGAGAGACTGCAGTAACTGCTATGACTCTGGCCAAGTGATAAGAAATTGATTCTTTTTTCTTTAGCTAATTGCCCACTTCCAAGGAAAATTCTGTCTCCCACGAAATCTTTGCCTGGGGACCATGGTATAGTAGGAATTTAAAAACATGTGTACTTCTAAATCAAACATATTTAATATGTTTGAGTGATCCTTGAAGAGTACAATCCTATGATAGTGTAAAATTTTGCAGTTTATCGACTGAAATTTGCTGTATGACCCTTAGTTACTCTGTCCAGAGGGCTTGTGCTTGTTGCTTGGATATAATAGAAAATGAATTTTTAAGAATATAAATTAATCCTTTAATGGTCTTGGAATGAGAGTTGCTAATGTGGGAACAATCAATACATCCTCTCTGAGCTAGGAGAGAAGACATAATAAGATTATGGCCCTGCAATCTCTAGCATTTACTTTTGTTCATAATCATATTGTAGTGCAGAGATAGAAAAGAATATAGAAAATCTTGTCAGGTATGTTTTAAAATGTCCATTTGAAAACTTTAAAAAACTATTTAAAAACAAATCAACAAAGGTTTGGATGAAAAAAACTTTTCACCAGTGTAAAGTCTTGCCTAAGATTTGGATGACATTACTTCTACTTAAACATCAGTACATCTCTCAGTTATGATAGGAAACTGAAATATATATACATGTAATTAATATGGCTCCTAATCACAGAAATATTCCTCTTAATTTGAATTTATAATTATTATTTTGAAGCATTCAGTATAGACAACATCTTCCACAGATGGAGATCTTCTTGCCTCCTTTGCAAAACCATTTACTGATGTTCAAAAACTGATGGATATATTCATTTTTGTCACAACTCCCCACTGGGTATTCCAAGGTATCTTACCAAGGGCTTTGTAGGAACTTTTTGTTGAGTATTGCCCACACTTATTTTTATTTTTTTTTCCCTTTATGAGATTGATCTTGTGAGATCCTGCTACTGAGAGATGTTCAGCATCACTGGCTACAATGGGAGTTGATTTTTTGTAGTATGCCTGAGTAAGCATGTTGTAAGATAAAGGCTGAAAAAGAATTTGCTTTTCAGTGCACATGCTCCCTATGCTTGCCTCCAGTGCCTCCTTTTACAAATTAAAATCAAGTTATATTTTATGTTTTTAACTAGAGGTTGGAAGTATAGTATACTATTCTGGGATCTGAAAAAACAATGAATATTTATTAATTGGGCAGAAGGAGTATTGATGATGCATATGGTTATTTATTTCATATTATTATTATTATTATTATTATTGTTATTATTATTATTATATATTTTTACAAATTGAAATAATAATAGGAAGCTTTCATAATGCATCTTAAAATATCTTGACAACTATTTCAATATTTCAGCTTGATACATGAATTTCAGCATAGAAATTAGGAAATAGGAGCGAAATTCCACTTTGCCAATTAGACCACTATACATATACCTATATTTTTTCCAGCACACCTTTTCCAAAGAGGTTAGAAATTTAAGGCCTGTGATTCCAAAGCCACATACCACAATATGCCTTGGGACCAGAAGGTGTAGACAAAGATCTGGAGGCTGTTCACGTAAAGATGAGAAAATCTGAGTGAGACAGGTGTTAGTTTGCCAAACACTGACTGTGTGGTGAGTGGTAGCCATTCCTCCAGTCATACACAGAATGCTTTCCTCTGCCTTTTCCCATATTTCCCATTAAAGGCCTATGCTTATTATGTGCTGGAAGAAGAAAGACATCCACTCCTGTAATCAAAGGAAACTATTCTTCACTGCCATTAAAGTTTACATACCTCAAAACCCGAAATAGGACAGGACAGGAAGTGGTGAGATCATGTTTGCTGTGTCAAGGCTGACATGACAATTTGAATTCTGGGGCTAGTGCTAAAACATTCTCAGCTATAGATCCTTACCCCTAGATTTATGTTGCCTGTACTTTCACCAAAGCCCAAATGCTGGGAACTTCAGATTGTATTAGGCATTTTCTTGTTCCATCTACTTTTCTGGGTGAATAAAAACATACTAGGTACTCGTTTCATATTAGGAAAAGACTTCAGAACGCCTGTAATTTTTGACCAAAGTATTGGTTTTGTAGAGATAACACAGAGAGAGATGGTGGGGGGGGGGCCGAGAGGGAGGGAGACAGACACTAATTAGAAGTGGAGCTCACTCTGTGAATCTGTAGGAAATTAATCAGTTGGAGTAATCACAGAGAATATAGTAAGGATGCTCTATTTTGGACAATCAGAAGCACAGATATATATGAAGGATCTTTCATGTTGATACATTAATTATACAGAACATTCCCTGATGCCTGCTGTTTTGGTATTGCCACAGAAGTCTGCAAAACTGTTCACAACAATCACTCTTCACAGTCTTTGTTCTTGATACCACCAAGGTCTGTCATGTTAAACCATGTTTTTAACTTGTCACAAGAAATCAACTTGTAGGAAACCTCAGAACTGCATGGTTATTAGAACTGCTGTCTGATTGGGTTCCAATCCATTTTTTCTATGTCCTCACTAGTATACATCATTTTCAAGCCACCAAGTAGAAGGAACAGAATGTAAATCTCTCTTGTTCAGAAATCTTTTAATAATACCAAATAATATGGAACACTTCCGTTACCGTTATCTGCATATCTTTCAAATTATTTTCAAATACAAGTCTTCAGCATATCGATAGTGTCCATCACTGTGTCTTAACTGCCAAAAACTCTGTAATATTCCTTATTTTCAAATATCAAACCTTGGAAAATGTAATGGGTTAATTTTAATTTAAACCAATGAAATTATATTAAAGTATGCTAAGAATTAATATAGATAAAAACCAGTATCTGCAGTCACAGTGACTATTACAAATTGCTTTGTTTTGATGTGGACCAAACATATGAAAGTCACTGAAGGGATTTTATTCCAGTATCACAATAAGAAAATGTTATGCAATTTATACTAACATTCCCATTCAAATTTAACTAACAGCTACGTAAAAATACTTCACTCTTACAAAGTGAAAAAATACTTACTATAGTCACTGAAGATTCTGCATAAACATAGATATTCAAGATCCTGCCCTGATTGTTCCATACTGATCACATTTACGTAAATTGTTATCTTCATTCTACCAAAATCAGCACAGCAGGACTGCCACAGAAATATATATACAGCTGTACATACCAGTAGACAGGTCTTAAGAGTACATCTGAACAAATGTCTCTATTTATAAATTTTGAGAAATGTGTATTATCTCTAATATTGTAAGGAAACACTGTTCTTGTTATTTTTTTTATTAAACTAGACAGTAATTCTGGTTCCTGTTTTAAAAATGTAGGCTTAGTCTAAGCATCACGATCACTAAACAGATCTTTTTTTTAAATGCCCAACACAAATGGCAGAGTGTTTTTTGAGATAAGCATTCCAGCTGAAATCACTAATATCATTAGGGGTGTACTATTTAGTAGCTTAAAGAACGCAGACAAATTCTCAGAGATAGCAACTGGAAGAAGTAAGTGGTCAGATATGAGGTAACTGTGGTGAAGGATTATACAATATGGTGAACAAGTGTTAATTTGGTAATATACAGGTCAGTCAGCATAGATTTTCTTGCTATGCACTCTGCGGATTTTATTCTTTGAATTATTAGCTTTAATTATTGTGAGGGCAAATATTAGTCAAAAAAGGCATCACTCAATAAGGGGAAAAAAACCACAGTGAATTTTCCTAAATGAAGATGGGCTTGTAAAACATGAGACTATTCCATTTATTTGGGGAAAAAAAAAAAAAAAAAATCTGAATGCTTTAAAGACCTAGGAGCTACAAGCAGTGGGATTTATTCCCATTTGTCTTCCCCTCTGCCTTTTTCTCAGTAGCAGCACATTGCCTATGCTCCAAAAACCAGCAGGAGTTCTAAGTTCAACTACAATTTTGCCCCTCACAACACGACAAAAATGCTACCTGAACCATATCCACAACATATCGCATAAGGTCAAGGATATTCATACATAACAAGCTTTCTTGGAGGGGCTAGTTTGATGTCATCTAATGTACCTACTCAAAACAGCGAGTTTGAAAGAAGGTATCAAGTTCATCACTAAGTCAGTAGAAGCTGCACTTTGTAAAGGAAAAGCACCGTCTCTCAGGAAAAGAGTTTGACTGTTGCATTCATAAGCACCCCTTGCTGGCTACAGTCAGTCAAGAGCTTGTCACTAGCTGTAAATGTAGCATGCTTTTACTGACACCATCTCCAGCCAGGGAAAAAATATACTGATGGCCATTCTCCAAGGATGAGATGTTTTAAAAATATTTATAAAAATAAATAAACAACACTACTAGCTTTCTGATGCAAAGTGCCAAGTGTTTCAAAAGGGAATGCAGTTTCAATTGCTCCTCTTTCTTTTCCTAACATTTTGACATATTTCAAATGTTTTCAATTTGCAATTTTCAATTGCTCCTCTTTCTTTTCCTAACATTTTGACATATTTCAAAACCTAGTGTATAAAACTGATACTAAGCTTAATCACAAACAATAGCATCACAACAGAGGAAGCAATAACATAGTGGGGTACTGATGTTAGGGAAATAAATGAGATTCTGGTCTCATTAACTGACTAGATGAGAGATTGAGACAACTGTTTGGGAAAATGAAGTGTTATTCAGGTAAAACTTAGATATTCAACACAGCTATTCATAAGAACTATGCCTCATTCCTTAGTTCAGAGACAGAGAACAGAGTTCTGCTACCTTGTGTGTCCTTAGATACTACTAGTTTGCCAGATTGGAGCATCTCAGTTCACGTTTCTAAGGACACTACTGTCAAGTGAGGATCTTATTTCCATGGAAAGGAGCCCTGGTTGCCTGAGCTTGCACCACAAAATGGTTATGCTTTTTCCATATAAAAGAACTACCCCAAAAAAGATTTCAGTGTTTTCCCTATAATTATGACTGAACATTGCTGTACAGCCAGCATAGCAGTGGATTTGTGTGTATATGAACGTTTATATCTGGAGAGAAAGAGATAAACGGGCAATAGTAAGCATGTAAGCATCAGTTACTGGAATGGTTACCAAAAATGAGTTATTTCACCATCTTACAGCTCTTAAGTGTAACTTAAGTATTTATAATGGTACTGCTGTGATGGATAAGATCCTTTTTGTGGCTATTTATCTATAGTACAGCATCCAGCACTGGTGTATTAGATATGGTCCAGGCAGATGGTATTACTTATACACATACAGTGAATGTACAGCTTCATTGAAAACAACATAAAATTAAAACCAGGACATAGCAGTACAGCATAGCCACTGATATAACTGAACATTGAGAGTCATTATAGCATATCGGTGTACTTTTCCAAAAGTGCCTCTATAGCTTGCAACTATTAAGAACATTTTGTTGGTTTTAGTAGAAGAGGGAATCCAGTTGCTCACTCTGATAAAACAGTTTAAATCTACATATTTATAGCAAATTTTGCTCTTCATTTGACCTTATAGTCAACATTTTGGATGTGACTACAAACCCAGGGAAGAAGCTTTCCGTAATACCTCCCAGCAGTGTATAGGAAAATCAAATATACTTGTTTGCCAAACAAAGAGGCTTATACTCCTTTTCTAGGAAAGTAGGTAAGTTGAAAGGAAATTATCTTAAGAATTTACTTCCAAGAGGAGTTGAAACTGTTGAGTTAAACTAGGCTTAGGTTTGATCAAGGTTTGGAGGCTGATTGCGAGATATGTGACAAAAGACTGAATCTCACTAGAATACAAGTTTCCTTTTTTACTCTCTATCTCATCATCTGACCATCAACTAATAAGAGAAAAATTTTGTGTAGTATTTTATTATATGCCTCATTACAGAAGCCTTTGAATTTAAAAGTAGAACAATAAGGTTTAAAGGTCAGCTAAATCTCATGAATTTTCACCATGGTGAGACTTCATGTGAATCACTGAATTTTGAAAAGTAGTTTGCTACTTTTAATCAAAGGAAATATGTTATGAATTTATTTTTAGCTATATTTCAATTTATGATTTATTATGTACTCATTAAAAGTAGGAGGAAATTTTCAGTAGTATATGCCATAAAATTTGATATCACATCCAAGCTCAGTTTAACAAAGAAAATCTTTTTTATGGGGTTAATAATGTATAGTTTAAAAAATAATATTTCAAATAAACTTTTATTATAATAGCACTATTATCTTTAGTATTTTGCTAGTGAGAGGTTGGAGATGATATTAAAAGCCATATAGTTCACAGTGAATTAAAAAAAAATCACTACAGATTTTTTAGTAGAGTTTTCAAACTGACAAGCTTGAGACCATTATTTAAATGAAGAGTCAAACCAAACGTATCATAAACCAATACAGTGGTCCTTAACAACAACTAAATCTTCAAAGTTTGTATGGTATGACTGGCAAATTTATTCTAAAGAAGCATGGATGAACATCTATCACCCACATTAGTCTGGAAAATTAAAGTACATATTTTCTCCCTTGGCCACTAATCCTTGCCACAATGTGTAATTAAAAAAAAAAAAAGTCACAAAATCCTAAACACATCATTGATAAATTTTCAGTAAATTTCCTGAGTTATGCTACACCATGTAGTATGGTACAGAAGTACTATGACTGAAATTAGTTTTTGGCATATGAGGTAGAACTATGCCCTCAATCTACGATAATTGAATTTACAGCTTAGTTGATTTGATATAGCACTTTAACATCATTTTTGAGGATTAAGAATTGCAAGAGTGACAAGCCTTTGGGTTTTTTGATGAGTAGCACACACACATACGTTGTGTTCAAGGGGAACATTTATCCAGGATGCAAAGCTGGTGCTGAATTATAATCACCTTCAAAAAGATTGCAAGCCTATGGGTATTAAGCTTTGCACTCACCAAGCTCAACCAAAAAGATTTATGCAATCTACTCTGGGACCTGACATTTATTCATACAGTAGATCTGATAAGTGCATTCTGAGACCTTGAAGTTTACTCTCATCAGAAGTTTTGCATTTAAGGACTCAACCTGTAGACCTTTTTAATGCTGATCAAAAGCACTTCATTATGAGCTCAAGCACAAACACTGTACAAGCACATAATTTTTTTATTTTATTTTTTAAAAAAAGGAAAGAGAAAGGAAAAGAGAAAGGGAGAAGGGAAAAAGAGAAAGGAAAAAGAGAAAAGGGAAAAGGAAAGGGGAATGGAAAAACCTTATACTTCTAAAAATGAAAGTGAATCTTGAAAGCCTAAAAATAATCTCTGATGTTTTAGCTAGCAGTCAAGACTTTCTTTGCTTCTACTTATCTGGAAATAGTTTGTCAGATATGTTTGCTTTCCAGTCTCAGGCTATATAAATGACAAAAGACATCTGACTCAAAAGACAATATACTATATTTTTCTTAACTTTATAGAATCCATTAAATCAGAAAGAACAAACCAGTATTGTCCAAACAAAGTGAAGATCAACAGTATTATGATCAAACTAAAAGAAAGAATTTTACTGTGCAGTTAACCAATCAACCAGACCGTTAATGAAGATGTTGACCAGGACTGGAGCCAGTATTGACCCCTGGGATACACCACTGGTTACTGGCCTCCATCTAGACTTCATGGCACTGATCACAACCCTCTGGGCCTGACTGGTCAGCTATTTTTAAGTCCACCTCGTTGTCTACTCATCCAGCCCACACTTCAACAGGTTCTCTATGAAAATACAATAGGATACAATTTCGAAAGCCTTACTTGAAGTCAAAGTAGACAATATCCACTGCTCTCCCCCCATCTACTAAGCCAGTCACTTCATCAAAGAAAGTTATCATTTTGGTAATGCCTGACTTCCCCTTGTGAATTAATACTGACTTGCAATGACATCAGCCACATCCATCAGCTTTAATGGATGCATCCCACCAGGGCCATGGTCTTATATATGTCAAGTTTGCTTAAGTACTCCCTGATCTTATCTTCTTCCACCAGGGGAAGGACTTTTCGTAAGGGCAGTTAATGACAAAACAAGGGGAAATGGCTTTAAGCTGAAAGAGGGTAGGTTTAGATTAGATATTAGGAAGAAATTCTTCACTGTGAGGGGGGTGAGACACTGGAACAGGTTGCCCAAGGAAGTTGTGGATGGCCCCTCCCTGGAAGGGCTTAAGGCCAGGCTGGAGGAGGCTTTGAGCAACCTGGTCTAGGGGCCCTGCTGATGGCAGGGAGGTTGGAACTAGATGATCTTTAAGGTCCCTTCCAACCCAAACCATTCTATGATTCTATGATACCATGATTCTATGATTCTATGATTCTATGACTTAGTCATTGGTTTCCAGCAGGGCTTTCTGAAGGCTGATTTTACTAGTAAAGACTGAGGCAAAGGAGGCATTCAGAACCTTAGCTTTTCCCATGTTCTGTATCACCAGTGCCCCTGCCCCCGTCAGTAGCAGGCTTGTGTTTTCCCTAGTTTTCTTTTTGCTGCTTATGTACCTATAGAAGCCCTTCTCTTTGCATTTGACATCCCACACCAGATTCAATTCCAGTATGAACAATAGCCATAATGTTTCAGGTTTCATAAATTTAGATATCACAGGTATATCTAGCTAGTCCAGAATTATACTTTTTTTTCCTTGTGGTCACACCAAACAAGAAAAATTCTGTAGAAATGTGGACTGTTCTGATTCATTTAACTTAGACAGCTGATCATATGTGCAAGTTCCCCTGTGAGAACTTTTTAGATAGATCTGAAAAATCTGTTTGAAAAGTAAAATAAATCTATTGCTAACGTATGAAATGTATCATAGTTTCACTGCTCTGAGCCATAAACTCAGGGTGCTGATTTATTTTAACTGAAGTCTTGAGTTTTTCAACTACCTCTTAAACAGCAATTTTTCTCAGAGCAAAAGTGATTTCTCACCCCTATCTTCATGAATTCGTGTTGCTTTTTATGAGAGAAAAAAATCTGTGAGTAATATCAGCTAATTTTTAGAGGTGGAGAATACCATTTTTATGGTAACTCTAGCAGAGTCTGCTAAGGGCATAGGAATTAAAAAAACCTACCAAATCTCAGTCTTATATAACAACATATGACAGTAGCCATCAAGTTAGCTCAATACTCTAATTCAGTCTTCAAGTTCAAATATTCATTATTTTTGTCAAATGCTTATTTTGAAAGATACACTTCCCCTTCTTTGATCTACAGTGCTTGTATTCTGTGCTTTATTGCTTTGATGTTTGGTGAAGAATGATAATTGTTATTGCAGAATAGAGGCTGGCCATTTGAAAGAAATACATTTTGATGAACAACCTCTTAAATTAGTCCTATATAGTAATACCTACAGATTTATGTTACATATTTGCATTTCTTCTTAAACGAGATTTCATCTTTAAAAAAGGTTTCTAGAGGTTAATAAAACAACTCAGGAACTGGTCAGTAATACCATATTTTACATTTAAATCTGACAATCTGGCTGGTTTTGAGCTTTATTCGAAGTTATTTTGGGAACCAAACAAAACATATGGGTTTTAGTGTCAGGTCAAAACGACCATTTTGTCACCATGGCATCTGACAATCTGGCTGGTTTTGAGCTTTATTTGAAGTTATTTTGGGAACCAAACAAAATATATGGGTTTTAGTGTCAGGCCAAAACGACCATTTTGTCACCATGGAAATGTGTTGTATACCAGTATCAGTTACAAATGCCATTTAAATACAACACTTTTTCTGCTGAAAGTTGAATGATTACAATGATAACTAATTATCACCTTTACCATTATTCTTGACATGTGTCAGATGTATGACAGGACAATTGTTTACTATGTAGCAATTCCTTGAGAGTCAGATTACAGAACAGAAATCAGCAGTAATTTGCCACGAAATTAAACAGGGATGCCTAAGATTTGAAAAAGAATGTCAAAATTTTACACATACCAGATTATTAAAATAAGAAAAACCGTTAGATGCAGGAGCCCCTAGAAGGCACCGGAAGCAACTAAAACCAGAAATTTAGACTAATGTAAAAACAAAACAAAACAAAACAAAACAAAACAAAACTAGAGCAAGAACAACAGCCCCATAAAGAACTACTTAAAAAACTACATAAAAATGCCTAAATAAACAACAACAAAAAAATCCCAAACAACTGAAGAGCAGGGGAAATAAAGGGTAAAGAAAAAATAAATCTAAACAACCTAAAAACAGAAAGGGAAAGGAAAAAGCTCCACCAAAAGGCAGAAAATGTTAACCCCTCCCCCCACCACCACTGCCAATATCTACTATCAGAAAAAAAAGAGCATTATTTGCCAAAACATGCAAACCCATGCTTTTCTAAACATGCAAAGTGAAAACAATCACCCTCTAACTGCTGAAGTCTCTCCTTGCTGTGCTCTTGAAGTGTATTCCTGCTTGCCAACTAAACACACAATCTCCTCTTTCATTAATTTTAGTCATACCTTGTGAGATAAATGCAAATTCAAGTTGTGTGAGCTTTGGCATTGCATGTTGCATGTTTCTGCAAATACATTTAAGGACTGCATCGCCTTTAATTTCCAGAAAGAAACTGAGTTGCAAAAAGAGGAATAACATGCATTTTCTACTGTTAAGTCATTACTTGCAACCAAACACTTCCAGTTGATTAAATTATCTTGTTTGTGACAACAACAAAGCTGATTAGCATATATTAGGGGTGAATGATTTACAAGTTAGATAAAAGTTGGGTTTTTTGCCAATCATAATTTTGAAGATATGATAATTTATGGAGCTAAGTAAAACAAGATTTACAGGGAGAAGCAGTATTTTTATTCAGCTTAGTGAGACTATAGCTCCAAAAGAGCCGCTGAACCAAGTGAACAACTCACAGTTATTAAAAATGAGAGTTCTTGTTCCGCTATTCCAACCTCCACATTACCATCCTAGCATTGCATCTTTCTAAAGGCAAATGAAACTCACTAAAACGTCAGTAAAACAGCCTGGATAATTTTCTGCCTTTTTAAAGTGTTCAATGGCTCAGAGAAGGATTATACAAATAGTACAGCTGATGAAAGGGCACAGAATTGCAGTCTGTAAGCTGGGAAAGAAAAAATTAGGTGAAGGAGATCAGGAAGAAAAGAGAGAATGATCCCTCTCTCTTTTGTGAGACAGAAAACCTGTGGTTGGGAACCAACAGGCACTTGCATCACATGCAAGCTTCTTAAGATCTGGCAAGCACCTATTTGTTTAACTTCCATAATAAAGACTTATCTTTAAACTATATAAGGTTTTCAAACAAATCCACTGTTGGAATACCCACATTTTTACTAGTTGCAGATTACTAAGCAAGCCTCTAGGGAAAAGTCTGTTGAATTTGAGGAGATGCATGCAAGATCCATCCCGAAAATGTAATATTCTGAATCTGGAACCTCACATTGAGAGGTCCAAAGTAAACAGTTCAAAATCAGCCACACCTTAGTGTGGCTGAATATATCCTGAAGAATTTTAACAGTTGTTCATATAAGCATAAGCCCTTTAGATTTTTTTTTTAATAACTTTATTTTTGTTGCCTTATTAGTTTATGCCAGCCTGAAAGAGCTTGCATTTGGGAAAAGCAAGGAATTATTTAAAATTGAAAACAGATCACAGCCAAGAATGTAACAACTTGTCTTGAACTACTACCTACAGCAGGTGCTCAAAAGCAAACATGACACCATTATTTAGAAGGGCAAATTATACTAAAATACAATTCTTCCATTCTTTCTCTTTCCTGATGAAAATGAAAAAACCTCTAATGGAGATCTTTGTAGGGAGGAGATGAAATTCATGAAGAGAGGGAAGGTGAAGGAGTACCTTACATTGATTAATTCACCCCCTCAACATATGACAGCTCTTAAAAGATACTTTGATCAAAAGAAAATATAACTGTGCCATTGAAAAGGCACATTTATCTGTTCCTGTGATTACCATTTCTACATAATCATATAGATCTGTGGTTTTTTTGGTCTTTGTATATCACATCTAATTCATCTTGTAATTAATCTGTAGCAACACAATGAAGAATTATCTTTTTATGAAATGTACAAAGGTTACTAGCTGCATTTCAGAGTAAATTAACAAACCTTCAAAGAAACAAGTGGAGCTGCAATGAAAAGAAAAAGCATGAAGTTGATGCTTCATATTCAGTCCTTTAAGAAATCTGACAACACGGTGACACTATCATTTTTTCAGTCTCAAAAGTGACTTCTGTACAATGAAGATCTTATAAACAATAATAGTGTGTACATATGTAAAGATATACATATCTATATACAATTCTGAATTAAACTTTGAATCTTTGAAAACCAATAGAAACTATTTGCAAGTGATAGAGAAGAGAGAGATTCCAAAACAATCTGTAAAATTACCAAAGTGGTTGGTAATATATGTTTATACTTTTGCAGAAGTCCTAATATGAAAGGTTAAGCTGAGCATGTGCCCCTTCCTGATTAAAGTTATTTTTGTGTCTCAGAGCAGAGGCAGTGAGATCAAGAAGTTGATCAAATCCTTTGACTGATGATATGGTACTTAGGTAAAAATGGCCAACTGCATGAGAGGGATTATTTTGCTGATAATTCTGCAGAAGGGAATCTGAGGTCACACAGGATCACCCACTCAACATGAGTCAACAAATCTTTCACTGCTATGAAAAAGGCAATCAGATTGGGAACAGCAATAGAAAAGTAGCTTGCAAGACACATGAAATCAATCTTCCATTCTGTCTGACACTGGTAACAGACCAGGTGCTTACTGGGTCCAATTTTAGGAACTCAGTTTTGAGAAAGATACATCTCAGAGAGTCATAGAAAGGATGGATTTAGAAAAACAAAAAGACTGAGGGAAAATAGAAGAATAAAAGGAACAGAAATATTCTTCATGTTCCTGTTGGACAGAGTAAGCTTTGTTGAGGTGAGACTGACCGGCTTGTAATTCCCCAGGTCTTCCCTGTTACCCTTTTTAAAAATGGGGGTGATGTTCCCCTTTTTCCAGACTGCCAGGACTTCTCAAATATGGTAGATATTGGCTTTGCAACTTCATTTGCCAGTTGCCTCAGGACCCGCAGATGCATCCCATCAGGTCCCATGGACTTGTGCACCTTCAGGTTCCTTAGGTGGTCCCAAACCTTATCTCCTACACTGGGTGGCTTTTCATTCTCCTGGACCCTTCCTTTGCTTTCTAGGACTTGGGCAGTGTGGCACGAGCCCTTGCCAGTGAAGACTGAGGCAAAAAAGTCATTGAGCACCTCAGCCTTCTCAATGTCCTGGGTGACCAGATCTCCCGTTGCCTTCTGGAGAAGGCCCACATTTTCCCTAGTTTTCCTTTTCTCCCCAACATACCTGTAGAAGTTTTTTTTTGTTGCCCTTGACATCTCTGGCCAAATTTAATTCTGTCAGGGCCTTGGCTTTCCTAACCTGATGTGATAGTCTCACTGCAGCAACACAGCAGCCAACACAGCCGTTCACCCACTTCCCCCCCACCCCCAGGGGATAGGGGACAGGATTGGGGGCAAGGATTAGGAGGCTTGTAGGCTGAGATAAAAACAGTTTAAAAAAGGAAATAACAGAAAACTTTAAAAAAAGAGAAATAAACTAAACAACTAATATTAAAATAGTAGT
>NW_010318905.1:0-271 GCF_000700745.2 Antrostomus carolinensis | reverse complement strand
TAGCAGGGCTGTAGTTTCCTGGGTCTTCCCTGACGCCCTTCTTGTAGGCTGAGAAACGTTGGTTAGCTTCCCGTCAGCGGGGACCTCCCCAGACCTTTTGTAGATGATGAAGAGGGGTCCTGCTGTAACATCTGCCATCTCCTTCAGTACTCTGGGATGAATCCCATCAGGCGCCATGGACTTAGGAACATTCAAGTGATACAAGTGGTCCCTTACAGTTTCAGTGTCCACCAATGGAAAGTCACTGTTCCCACAGCTGTGATCCTCCAAG
>NW_010318904.1:11996-23695 GCF_000700745.2 Antrostomus carolinensis | reverse complement strand
ACCAAAGCCACCACCCAGGCTGGCTCTCGGCCAGGCTCTCTGCACTGTGTTCCAGCACCTTTCAGTGCTGCTCCGGAGCATCATGGCTCTGCCACGACAGCAGTGCCGGGGATGGACTGACCCCTCCACCCTCAAAACTGGGGTGTCGGGAGTAAAACTGACAAGTTCACGTGTCGGCTGCCGAAGGGGGAGGATGGTGGTGTCGAGCTCCTGGTGCCAGAAGCAGCCCCTCTGCTTTTCACTCTTGAAGGACGAGGTGCAGCGACAGCTCTGCACCGTCGAGACGGGGTCTGCGGTGGCGCTGGGGGTGCTGGACCACAATGTCCCCAGGAGAGAGGCTGGTATTTCAGTTATAGATCTGGGATACCTGGAGGTGCTGGATGTGATGGATATTTCACTCCAGGACTCAGCACACAAGCGCATCTGATGGCAATAATAACTGCCAGCCACACAGCCCTGCTCTGCCCGGAGCCCGGCGTGCTCTGCTGCAGCAGCAGATTGCACGGGCAGAGCCGGGTACGCAGAGAAAACAATTTCATCTCAAAACTAAAACACGGTTTCTGAGACCAGCAAATGTAGCTCTGCAGAAAATGCAACAGTCAACACGACATAAATAACACTCAGTGCTGCAGCCAGGCAGCGACTGTGACTCTGGAGGCAAAAAACCTCTTTTCAGCTACGCTCAAACTTTTCTGCAAGTGATTTATGTGCTGGGAAAAACTTGGCAGAGGCAGCTGCTGCCACAGCAGTAGGTTTGCCATGCTGCAGGTTCACGGGTGCTTGTGGAGGGTGTCCCTGTAGCTGTTCACTCTTGTCCCTACAGCCGGCACAGCCAGGGTGCTTTCAGCCCGTCCCCTTCAGTGCTGCGCTGCAGAATCTGAGTCCTTCCTAGTTAAGCAGCAAAATCCCCAATTCCTTGTGATGTCAATGCTCTTGTTCACCCTGTTAGGAGAGCAGAGGGGAAATGTGCTGCTGTGATGAGGGGTTGTGTGTCACACAGCAGCTTCTGCACTCCTCCAGCCCCCACTCCTGGCAAAGGATCCCCCCAGGATCCAGCTGATCCAACGGGAACACCTCACCAGGATCTCCTGAGCAGCAGAGACTTGCTTGGGGATCTGGGTTTGTTGCTTTTGTCTTTCCTGTGTGGCTTCACTTTTTGATAAAATGACTCATTTCTTAATTCTGTTTATAAGAAATTAATCAAATAACTTGAAAGATGATGGCGACATCCAGCTAAGTGAGCACCCCCAGGGGCCCGGCCACCGCGTTCATGTTCGGTTCTAGCGGCAAACACGACAGTTTTCAATTTAGCAGATGATACTTGTGGTTCGTGACGTGCCGCGTGTGCTGTGCTGCGCTCTCTGGGTGGTTTCTCTCATCAGCAGCAAAAGCATTTTGCCAGTTATAAAAAAAGGCCATTTTTCTCTGAGAGCACTTTCTATTTACTGATCCAGTGAAGCAGCGTTGGGATCAAAATCATGTTCTGCAAAGTAATTGATATAATCAGCTACACAGAGCGCTGTGTTCTTGATAAAAGTTTTCTCCAGCAAGCTGCAGGAAGCGCAGCAAGGTGGCATTGGATTAATGGGAGTTTTGCCCCTGAGCAGAGGAGCGTCAGGAGGAATTCCCTCTTCCCTGACATCTCCTGAGGGTGATGTTTCCTCCAGCATCTCCAGGTGAGGTGAGTGCCCTCCTGCCTGCGCTCCTGCCGCCTGTCAGAGGGATGAAAGTTCTCCTCTCTGTGAAGAAGACAGCGCTTGGGTTTCTGACATTGAGTTGTGCCAGACCCGTGCTGGCTGTGACTGCATGGGAGAGCTGGGATCCACGGGCAGAGGTGTCCCGTGAAGCAGACAGTGTTCTCATGGGACAGCTGCTGCTTCAGGTCACTTGTCCCTTTCCGCTGGCATTCCCCTGTGGTGGGACACCCTGGGACACTGCCTGATCCCTGCTGCATCCCCGCTGCGTGCAGCATCCCTGCGGTACCCAGGCCCCTGGGGAAACAAGTCTCCCATTAAGTGTGCCAGCGCCTTCTGTGACTTGGCAGTGGGGAAAGAACAAGCTGCCTGTTGAAAATGTGACACAGGGAGATGCAAAGGACCAAATATTGCAGGATGGTGCTGCAGAGTTACACTGGCTGGAGCTGTCACCTTCACCTTCTCCTGGCCACAACCTGAGCTCAGTGTCTGGCTGCATCGTATCTGCAAGCGAAGAGCCGTTACCCTCCCAAACATGTTCTGAAAGTGCAAAGGTTGAGGGTATTTCAGGTGCTCTCTCTGCTTTGAGCCACTGCAGGAGAGCACAGGGGGCTGGAGCAGAGCTGTGGATGAAAGGAGGCGGCTGCTGCTGCTCTGAATCGTCCCCAGTTGCCACCGGCCCCAGCATGGGCACGGGCTCCTGAAAGCCTGTTCTTGACTCGGTGCACACTGTGCCTGTGCTCTGCTTTGCCAGGACTCGAGGAACATGGTCTAGTTGCTAGCTGATAGCTATTTATTTTCCCCGTGTGTGTGGTGAAAAGGTTCTGTGCCACAAAACTCCGCTCCAGAGATCGCTTTAAATTAATCAATTAGGAAAAATGAGCTGTGTGATGTAAAATGTCCTTGCTCCATACAAGTCTTTTGAACTATTAGTTCTCTTGAGGAGATTAATTATGAGCATACAGAGCTAATGCCCTTTTAATGGAATCAGTTATTCAGTTTTAAGGAGTCCCGGGTACCGCGTGCACTGGTATTAGATATTCATTGTGTAAGTTCCAGATCAAACAAGTGAGGATAAAGCTGATCAAGGAAGGGCTCTTTATTCTCGGAGACCTGAGCTACACACGGATCTGATGCAAGTCACAGGCTGGGAGTTGCTTTAATTGTCTCCTCTGTATGTGATTCCAGAAACTGGCTTTTAACCTGCAGTAAAAAGGGTTGTTTACCAAGTGCATACATTTGCATCTCAACTAACTCTCCCTGGCTTAATGAAACTTGGGGATGAGCATTTGACTTCTCACTGCTGCAGGGCTGCAGACAAATTCCTGCCCAGATCCTGCACAGATTTCTCTTTCTCTACCTTCTCATTCTGACTTGCACTCATCCATTTTTAGTTTCCATGTTTTTAGGGGCCCATTTTAAGGTAGCAAAGGCCTGAGATCACACAGCTCCCACCAGACTCATTAGCAACTGGGACAATTAATGATGTGATGTGCGGATGCTCGAAAATTGAGGCAGCAAGAGCAGATCCACTTATTCAGCAGTAAATTGCAAATGGAAAGTTGAAGGAAACAATCTCTGAAATAATTCTGATAGGGAAGAAGAGGATCTTTCTGGAGTATCTGAAGTCCCTCTAGGATGCTTTCAGAAAGGCATCCTTTGGACAAAAAGACATTATTAGTTAGGGTGGTGATGTGAGAGGGCCATTAGCTTGGGAATCTGATTAAAGTACCACCTTTCTTGAATGGATTGAACCCAGAAAGCTAGTTTGCAGTCTGGCCCAAAACACGGGCTCCCTGGCAAATCGATACATACTTTTTTGCAGACTTATCAATTATGGATCTAACTGGTAGCACAGCTCTATATGGCAGCCAGATCTATCTCCAATGTTATTCTTTTTCCATGGTAGAAACAAAACATTTGCTAAAGTGAAGAACATTCATTAGCACACGATGGAAATGACCCAGTATTTTGGTTTCCCACTTGCCTAATTAGTTTTTGCAGATTAGCAAGTAGAACAGCTGAACAATCAATTGGACATATTAATCAGGCCTATTTTGGAAGCTTTAAATAGAGAATATGTTTCGTCTCTTCTTTCATTTAGGATATAATGGCTCGTAAATGGACACACACAACATAAATTACATCCTTTAACAAGATGAGAGGAGAAAACGGTGGAGTCTAAATAAGGAAAGCTGGAGCATTTATTGCCAACTCACTGGGCTCCAGCCTCTCAAGCTCATGAGCGACGGACTCGGAGCCCCAGCCTCATCGTGCAACTCGGCACGAGCATCACCCCGACACCATCCTCTCTCTTTCCCCCTGGGACCCACCAGTGGGGGCTGGACAGATGGACCATCCAAGGGTTTCATCTCCCTCTCAGAGAGTGTGATAAGTGGTAGGAAAAGACTCAGCAGGGGAACAAGAGAGACCTGATGGGATGGGAGGTTTGGATAACCATACCACGAACAGATCCTGGCAGGAACATCCATGTCTGTGCCTCTAGCATGAAACACCTCAAGGTCTGCACAGGAGTGAATTTCTGTGGGGGATCTCAGCTAGATCAGCTCCCACCTCCTTTCATGGATGCTGGGGGATAGGCAGGTGTGGCTTATATTTCTCTCACACATTTCTTAGCAAAAACAATAGTATCCTAACCAGGTTTGGTGAGAGCTCCAAGTGGGGAGGAGGTTTGGGATACATCATTCTGTGTGTGGCCATGACACCAGCAGTCTTCTTTAAATGGCAGAATGGATGAGCAGGGTGGCCTGATGGTCATTGTGCAACTGAAAGTTTAACTTAAGAGTGAGGTCGTTGACTTGGGCGGGAGGGAGGAGAAGCAGAGCGTGACTGTGTGCCCGCAGCCGTCAGGAGAGCTCTGGCAATCAAAGCAGCAAGGTCAGATGAGAGAGAGACCTTTTCTAGCTGAAAACCTCTTATATCTGATCCTGAACAACGCAGCTTACTAATATCTGAGCAGTGATGCTGTATGTAGGTGTGAGGCAGACATATAGGTACATTTGATACATTATTCCTATTTGCAAAGGTTCAATAAAAAATGTGTGGGTTGCTGCAAATTATTTCTACCATCCTTCTTGCAATGAAGTTAACAGCTGACTGCGTTCAAATGCATCAGTTGTATAAATTCATAGGGCATTTTCATGTTTCAATCTAGTTATGTATTTCTAGTTGACCAAACATGTTCAAATTACCATTAACTGCAATCCTATCACTTGGTTCACTGAGCAGAAAGGCAATATCTGTGTTTTAACCATTGCAGAGCTGGAGCTGGAGGCAGAGGGACAGGAGTCAGTGCAGGGGAAGGTGGCAGGAGGGGGAGCAGAGGTCTGAGCTCTCTCCTGTCACAGTGAACGTGCCATTGTGTTTTCAGACCTGTGCCACCTGGTCTTGTGCCACTGGTGACCTGCATCCCTGCCATGCTTGGCCCACGGCTTGGCCCCTCTCCTGGCCCCACAAGGACTTTGCTCCCACCCAGACTGGCTCACAGCAGGTTTCATCCCTCCATCCCTGGTCAGGCAGGGGAGACCCCCAGGCATGCTGTTTCAAGGACAATAAGACATGGTCTGAAGTCAACATGAATGACATAGAAATGACTTTAAAAATTCACCTTGTTTTAATGGATGTCACGTGGGAGAGGCGTTTTTTTACCTGCAGTTTTGCATTGCTTTCCTAGCTCTGCATGAGCAGCTTACCTCTGCTGCTGGCAGTCCATAGGGCATTTGTCATTCCAGAGAGCAATTTTTTGGCAAATTGTTAGTCAAAACTCTCTTTTTATTGATAACACAACTTGGTGCTAACCAGAAGTGTTCCTCTCTAGCTTGACTGTAAAACAAAACTCCATTCCAGCAGCACTAGTGTGTAGAGTGTGTTTCGGGTGGGTGGCAGCATCTTGGGGCAGAGGAAGGCAGAGGAGCCCATCCTGGGATGCAGAGCTGGCACCTGCAGAGGAGCAGGAGGCAGCTGGGCTGTGGGAGGTGGCCAGGATGGACAGGGAGATGTGTGAATATGGAGGTTGATACAGTGAAGACAACAGTTTCTGATTCCTATATAGGAAGGCTTGTGGTATAGAAAACATGAGCAGCCAGGAGAGAGGCAGCAGTAACCAGCCCTGACTATGGAACCTGTCAGCTAGGACTCCAAAAAACTAGAGTAATAAAAATAAATGAAGGAAACATTCCAGACTGCTGCAAACTCCCCAAATTGCACTCCTGATTTTAACACCCCATCTGCTGGCTGGTGCTAAAGAATTAATTTAGTGCAGCTGGTGACAAAAGGTGTGTCAGGGGCAGAGCGTGGGCTGGATGTGCCCAGCAGCCCAGCCACGGCGAGGGGCAGCTCGGCCCCTCTGCAGCCAGGTGCCTTGGAAGGGCAGGAGTGAGTTGATGAGCTCTGGAACAAAAGCACAGGATGTGAGGCAAGATTTAACTTCAGGTCAGCTGGAAGGCTTTCTAGCACCTGACTGAGGCTCTGCAACATAAAAGACGTTCATCAGAAAGTATTTCACCTTGATAATATTCTCTTGTATCTTTTCTGGCAACTGGCTAAGATGCACCATTATAGTTATTTTGAGAAATTGGTTTAATACGGGCTTTTCTCTTGTTTGATGGCAAGTGATATATCCCTCCCAAGAGACTGCTGCCTTTCATTGCGGGGACCATAATCAGATTCTTCATGTATTAGTAATTACCTAGGAAGAAGCTATAAATATAATGAAAATGCCAGTGCTTTCTAAAGGTACCCATAGTTACTTTCAGAGAAATTAATTATCTGTGAAAATCAGATCAAATAAATAATATTCTCCTGGAATATCAGGTATAATTCATAATTTCAGAGATTTTAAGACTAGGGGAGACTAGATCATCTACCCTGACCTGATTTATAATATGGGCCATCAAACTTCACCCAACTGCGTCTGCGGAGCTGCATCTCTTGTACAGATGACTGACTGGTGTTTGGGTGGGCTCCTCTTCCAGCCATAGACAGCATACCCCTTCCCTGGGGAGAACCTTCACGTGGAGTAAGGACATCCATCTCTTTTCTGCCTGACATGAATGTTTCCTCTAACCCTCCTTCCATCACTTTGTTTTGTGGGCACTGCCTGGGAGCGAAGCAGAGCCATCAGATGCATCTGCAGGTGGGTGTCAAAGCCCAGAGAACTGGTGGGAAAAGCCACTTGTTGGGTGGGGTTCGCTGTGGTTCTGGCTTCTGCGTGTCACCTTTCAAGAAAGGGAAGAAGGACCCAGCTGCTTTCCTTTTAATTAGTGTCTAGTCTCTGGTGCAAGACTAGAGAAGATGATGCCTTCATTTAATTTTGTTTGTAATATACACGTAGGGGAGAATGATAATGTAATATAGTAATGATCATTCCTGAGACAGTCACTTATTCAAAATATTACCGCTGTTTAATCAGCGCAGTCGAGTGATTTATTGACTCACATAACCAATCTTGCCTGGCGTTTCACTGTAATTAAAACAGCTACATTCCCAAAGTCCATCTGCATATAATAAATTGTAAAAAAAACACGTCAGGGCAACATTAATACTGACGATTTGCAGGTGTGACAGGCGAGTCCCTCTGCACTGGGCTCATCCTCTTCCAGCCAGCAAAGGCGGGCGATCGGGCAGGAGCTGGAGCTCAGGGTCTGGGGGGTCCTGGGGGGCTGCAGGAACCAACCTGGATGCTTTGGTTGTGTCCAGCTGAACCAGGGAAGGTGCATTTAGGGCTTTTCCCTCGAGTGCTCTGGAGGGATGAGGCTGTGGTTTTCTCAAATGGAGTTGCCAGATTCCCTCTCGATGTACAGAGGGGAGGGCACTGTCAGGAGGGTGAAGGCGAAGGTTGAGCTCTGTCCCCTGTTCCCCTTCCCCATCGACCCCTGCTTGAGCTCTCCTGATGGCTCCCTGCAACCCACCGTGTCAGATTGTCCTGGACACACTGATAGTGTCACTTATTATCAGAGAGTCTGTGAAAATCAGTTTCTTTTTCTTGAGTCAAATTCCAACACTGAAAACTCAGAAGTATTCTAAAAAAAAAAAAAAAAAAAAAAAAATGTAGTGGAAGATGTCAGCTTGTCGTTGAGAAAAGAACAACTGTCAAAACCCAAAGATTTTCTGCCAAAACCCACTGAAAAATGTTGGCTGAAAACATCAGAGAGAGAGAGAAGCTGGTCCAAAAGAGTCAGTTTTGGTGTTGTCAGCCTTTTTTTTCACAAAAATTCTAAATATTTTGAAGAAAGGGGACAGCTTCCAGGAATTTCTGTTTTCAGCAGCTCCATTTTCTGAGTTCTGACCCAGAATTCCCTGCTGGGAGCTGTGCCCGTGCCCCCGATGTGCCACAGCGCTGGTGCCCAGACCTGCGGGAGCCACGCAGGAGAAGACCCTGCCTGGTCTCACCAGAGTTCAGCTGCTCCCCACCACCGGGACGCTGCCCCAGGGTTCTCCCTGAGAAAAGGGTGGGTTAGCTGAGGGATTAGAGCAGGGGGTCTTCAGTTCTGCTTCTATTTCTGGGTTTTTATTGGTATGACACTTTTTTCTCTAATTTTACCCAGCACTGAATTTCATGAGTTGTGGAAAAATGGAGACCTGAGTCTGGTTTTGGCCTGAGTCACTCTTGGCCTCGCCGATGCCAGGAGCTGCGCAGAGCCCCTGCGCATTGATTAGCATCAGCTCAGACACGAACCGCACAGCAGCGGGTCGGTGCTGACACCTCCTGCTGCTCAGCCCTGCCGGGCACCGCGGCTGCCCTGGAAGGATGCTCAGAGCTGGTACCGAGGGAGGAGAGGTATGAGGGAGGTAAATGGGTTCCTGCTGGGGAAATGGAAAGGAAAAAGCAGCTGCCTGCAGTGAAAGCAGCAGCCCAAGTAAGCCAGCTCTGGGAGAGGGCTGGGGCTGAGGCAGGGAAAGGGCACGAGGTGCTGCAGGGCAGAGAAAATCAGCTGGATGACACTGGACTTTCACCCGAGGCTCTTGTCTGTGTGCTGAAGTGGTGTGATGCTATTAAAATACTAGGAAAGGGCTGAACGTTCTCCCCTGCCCTTGCTGCTTCACGCTGGGCTTGTTGAGCTGTAGTGGTGTGAGGCCAGCACGTTGCGTGAGATCTTCATATCCAGCGTCATCCAACCCTGGTACCATCACTTAGCCCTGACCTGGGGGTGTCCCACCGAAACAGCGATGCTCCCCGTGGGAGGCAGCTGCTGCTGGCCAGCAGACATCCCTGTGGTCTGCTTTCAACTCTGCGCTGTTCACCAGTAAATTAAAAAGCTGCTCCAGGACACAGGTTTTTGTCACCCAGATGTTTCCGTGGTTTCAGGATGCTCCCACGGCTGCTGCCAGCTCTGCTCTCTGCTCTGCTCCTTCCATTTCTATCTCCTCCCTTGCACGTGAGCACTGTGCTGCTGTCACTCACAGAACATTTTCCCTTGGCACTTTTTCCACCCAATATTTCCCTTAGCAACTTCCTCCAGCTTGGAGATACAGAGGCTTGAGCATTTGCTTTTCCCTTTAGGTTTGATGTTGGTTGTTCTTTGAGATAAGGGCCAGGGGATGGAGAATTCAGGGTCCTTGGCCGCCCTCTCCAGATTTTTTTTAGAGGAAATAACTTTATTTCTCCAGTTGCACATGGGAACAGGATCAGAACCAAAGCATTTGGCTGCTTGCCCACAGGCTAGCTTGGCACAGCTGATGGCAGAGCTGTGATCCCCCTGGGAAGGGGTGACCCCAGCATGGTGATGGGTATCCCACCTGGATGGGTACGGAGCAGAGCAGGGTCTGGCAGGAGGTGCAGGTCGGCTGCCCGCGCAGGCAGATCCGTGTCCCGCTGCCCTCCAAGCTGCTGCGAGACTGTTTCACGCTTGGGGAGCCTGACAGGGAGGGAGATTCATCGCTCCTGGAGCTGATGCTCATGGCTGCTGAGGGCTGTGTGTGCCAGTCCAGCAGTGGGGTACCCCAGCGTAAGCCACACTCGGGAACATCTGGGGTTTGCGTTTTTTAATTGAAGCTGTAGCTGACGAGCTGTGCTCTCATCGCCTCGCTGTACCTCCATCAGCCAGCCAAGTGTGCCGCTGCCGGTGGGTGGGACCTGGCCCAGGGGGAGGCGTTGGGGACACACGGAGCCATCGCAGCCCACGGGGTCAGAGGAGATTCTGGCTAAAAGCCTGTCACCAGCCTGTCTGCTCTCACAGCTGCTCCCATCGCTCCTGAGGCTGTCACAGTGAGGGCACCGTGTTGAGATGGGACGTCACGTTGTTTTTTGGCCACAGAAGCACTTACTCGAGAAGTGGCCACGTGGCCACCCTGGGCACATGTGACTGGGCCAGGGGACAAGAGCTGGTGTCACTGCGGCTGTGCCACAACCTGTGCCATGCACTGTCCTATCTCACCACTGATCCACATGGGCTGTGCAGAGGTGTCCTGCCCGTCCCCAGCCCAAGGACACTGGGGTGGCGGCGTGAGATGACTTCCAGCAGCACTTGGTAACAGGTAACAGCTGAACGATCTGTCACCTCTTTTATTTTCCACACCCCCCTGCTCAGTTTTCACATTGTGTCTGTGCTGAACATGTGCCATCATCTCAGCAGAGCCTGTCCAAGTGCCTTCAGCAGGGACACTACTGGTCCAACCGCAGGTCACTCGAGTTTTGCCGTGTCCCAGCCAGGGGCCACCAGCCAGTGCCAGCTCCAGCTCCAGACCCACTCCTGGGAACGTCCCAGTTCTTGGCTGTTTCGTGTTCAGTGATCAGCTGCAGAACAGGAGTTGGGAAGTGAAGTTCAGCTCCTTCCAGACTGTGTCCACCTTGCACACATGGCTTCAGGATGATGCCGGTGCACTGGGATGGAGTGGGGATACTCGGAGCCAGCTGCTCTGTGGCCAACACATCTCTTGCTTCTTGGAAGCACCGAATAAGGTGTATGATTGAACACCCAGGTGGGTGAACAGTATTTCTTTACCTCTGTTGTGCAGCATGAGTGCCTTGGTGCTGTGAAGGTCAGCACGGGTGGCTGTGAGCATGGCTGCACAGCACGCAGCGGGTCAGCCCGAACAAGGGTGCCCATCCAGCTGGTCCAGCAGCTCCTGGGCTGGGAGGGGGGTCCTGCCTGGGACCTGGACTGCAGCTGGAAAACAGAGTTTGCAAGGGCTCAGCATCAGGAGGGAAAGTTCCTCCTGTCTAGAGGTTACTCCCTGCTGAGGAAATGGCCTTGGCTCTCTGTTAGAGCGCAGCGGGTGAGTGACAGCCGGGTGAGGAGAGCTGCATCCCGCGGCATGGTCAGGCGTGCGGGTGGGCTCAGGGGGCTCCCCCGGCAGCTGAGCCCCTTCCCCAGCTCACTGCCCTCGGGCAGAGCCACCATCCGCATCCCTCCTGCTCGCAAGATGCGATTGCCACCTACAGTCCCCGCTCCTCAGCTCTGCTCGGCAGCGGGAAGCTCCCGCAGCTGCTGGCTGGGCCTGGATGCGCTCGCTTGGGCGCTCGCTGCGCGCTTGGAGTCGCTTGCTGGGCTGGGGCAGGAGGATGAAGCTGCAGTATTCCAGCAGTTTTGGCAATATCGGGTCTCCCCTCAGAGGAACCCCCTGCTGCTGCCCAGGGATGGGATGGGATGAGCTGGTAAATCCAGCAAGAGCAAGCAAAGCCTGGTGGGTTCATTCTTCCCAGCCTGGGAAGGGAGATGAGGCTGGTGGAGAGAGGAGCTGGGGAGAGCAGGCGCCCACACTGCATCCCCATGTGCCTGCGGGACCCCAGGATCCCTCAGCATCCCACCGCCCCGATTCAGCATCAGGGGCTGCGGTGGGATAAACTGCCCACCAGCCTGGCACTGCCAGTGCCCAGACAGGTATGAACTGGGAGAGTGAGAGGCAATTTGTTTAATCTGTTCTGACCCCAATCAATTCACAAATATTCCAGAGTATTTGAGACACAGATCAGCAGAAAAATTTCTGATTCAGATTATAAAAAAACAAATGAAGTCTATGCTGAAGTGGAAATTACCTTTATAT
>NW_010318904.1:11385-11980 GCF_000700745.2 Antrostomus carolinensis | reverse complement strand
CTGCTGCTCCCAAGTACGTACGCTGCCTTCAGGCCCTCAGCACTGTGGAGGTTGGCGTAATTAGTTTGTAATCTTTCATTCTAGGCTGTGAAAGAAACCAAGATTCACGTGCTGGGTTTTATTTTTGTGAGCAATGCTGTGTGTGGTGCAAGGGGGTAATTTGCTCCACGTGGGGAGGGGGTGGGGGCAATGCTGGGGTCCCCGTGGACGTGGGTATTTTCCTCCCGGCGCGTTCCCCCACTCCTGCCTCCTGCGTGCGACGTATGCGGTGCCTGGTGCTCCTCCTGCAGCCTATTTACACTGCCTAGAAAACACAGCCCTATCCCCATCTGTGATTACAAATTAGCAGCCTAATCCTAGAGATCTTTTTTGCCTGAAGATGCTTGTCTAAATCTGATTTTTAATCTGTCTTTACCAGCTGCTCCTGCTGCTGCCCTTTGCAATTTATTTTGCATGTGACTTACACTGGATAAAAAAATATCTGTCTAATTTTCTCCAATGTCAAACTGGAAATGGTGTTTTATGTGTTCTGCAATATGAGGGGAGCTCTGCCAGCATAGCAGTCTCCTTTTTTCCTTGGGATTTATTGACTACA
>NW_010318904.1:8884-11346 GCF_000700745.2 Antrostomus carolinensis | reverse complement strand
TAAGAACCTCTAAGCTCCTTGAGTCTCCTGTATCATCCCCGTTACGGGCAGGGCTCTGCACTGGCTTAGACCCTGTTCAATCCTATTGAAGTGCAGGGCAGGGCTGTGCATCCAAATCAGCGCAGATTTTTCGCCTTGAATAGCCTGTTTTATGCACGCTCTGGGGAAAAGAACCCGCCTCACTAAAGGCTAAAATCCTTCCAAAAGGGATTTGAAGTATTTCAGATAAATCTTACTAATGGAAAATGTAGCTATTCACTCCCAGCTCTTCATACGTAGGATTTAACCCTTTATTATGTTAATTCAAGCGTTCAGCAGACGCAGTTCACTGTCCCCTTCGGCCTCTCCATTTCCCGTGTTGTTGGCCATCAGCCAGTCCCAGTCCCAGAGCTGCAGGTCCCTGGGCTGCCCCCCAGCCCCAGCTGCCCCCAGCCCATGGCCGGAGGGTTTGCCCCTTATATTGGGGAGGGGTTGCCGGGGATGGCGAGTGCCAGCCTGGGGCAGGTGGCACCAGCAGCACCCGCTCCCCGGGGCCCAGGTTTCTGTTTGAAACCCTGTGGGTCTCTTGTAGCTAAAGGGGAGAGGAACGAGGAATGAGCTGTTTGTGGGGGATACTGCTGATGGTCGCTGGCTTCTGTGCTCTGTGGTTCTCCCTTCTGGTTTCCAGGCTCACCAGGACAGCGGACACGGTGCAATTTCTCCTACAATTTCTCTGCAGCTCTTTTTTCAAGGCTGTACCCGAGCGTGTGAGCAGACACCAGCCACAGCCTCTTCAGCGAGAGCAAATCACTCTGGGTGCACATTTCTCCTCCTCATCTAAGTCAGTCATTGCTCAGACAGAGCCGTGTCCCTGGGATCCAAGCTAGGAGATGAGCAAAAAATTACATCAGGGTCTTACTAAAGAAAGAAAAGCAAGAATAAAAGAAGCCTCAGAAAACGCTCTGGAGAAATTTCTGTTTTGGCATTCCTACTCCTGCCTGTCTGGGGCTTGTCAGCGGCTGACAAGCAGTAAATGAAATGGGCAGACGCTGTCAGGTGCTGGTGGGAGCGCCGGTCTCTTTCTCCCTCTGTCGCTCAGCTCCACCAGCCCGAAGGAAGGTGCAAAGCAAGAATCTTGGAGCTGCTCCCTTCCCTCCCGGTGCTGCCGTGGGAAGCCCAGGGGAGCTCCTGGCCAGCAGTTACCTCAGCAGCAGCCTCTGTGTCCTGCTGTCTTGCTTTCTTGGGAGGCAGCTGTTTACCAGCAGCATGTGCCCTGGCCCCGGGGACAGCCCCAGAGCTGAGCATCCTCACACCACTGGATCCTGTGGCTTAGCAAAGCCCACGGGGCTTCACATCGCTCACAGGTTTCTCGGGAGGACTTTGGGGTACCACAACTTTGAGGTTTCTGAGGATGTTTCTGCCTCTCTCTGTAGGAAGCACGTTCCCACCCTTGCTGGAGCCGTGCACGCCGTGTGCGGATGCTGCCCTGGGAGCGTGGATGCTGATGCTGGTGGGAGCAGATCTGAACCCCAACGAGCTCAGTGCAGAGCAGCCGTGCGAGGCTGGGCAGCGAGCAGCGTGTTGGCAGGTAAGCCCCTCAGAGCCCGAGCCAGAGCTTGCAATCCCAGCCCCAGCCATCCACATGGGCTGTTAGCAGCTTGCTCTGGAGTAGGGTTGCCTTCCCTGATTGCTAATTTAGATTTTCCTGCCATCCCACACAGTGGAATCAGGGGAAATAAAATTACAGACTTATTCACTCTTTTTGTACAACTGATGTGCTGATTACCTGTCAATCACGAATTGCATTAACATCTGACAGTGTGTGCATAACAATTACCCCCATCAAATTAAGGAAACCTTTCACACTCAGAGACAGAGAGAGGGAGGAAATTCAATCAGCATAATTAGTTCAATCAGAAAAGAGCTTCTTTTCATCAAGAAGGGGAAGGACGCAGAGCAAAAGCAGGGTGGGAGACAGGTATCTCTCAGGGCTGAGAGGTCGGCTCACACACACACGCTGCAGCAGTGCCTGGGACGGTGTGGCCAAGGGCTCGCCAGCCTCTGAGCTTCCTCCCCACCCGAGTTCCTCCTCTCCAGGGAGGTGAAGCAGGAGGAAGTGGGTTCCCACCGCCCCTCCAGCGCTTCCTCCCCTTTGCACCCCAAACAGCAGCCGGAGGAGGCGGGTGCGCAGGGATGCGGGGATGCAGAGGCTGCCTTGGCTTTGTGGGGCTGGAGCGGGACTGAGCGGCGTGGAGGTGGCGAGCTCTCGTGGGAGGATTTGTTTCATATTCCCTGGGGAGGGGAGGAGGATTGTTAATGCTAATTACTAACAGCAAAAACAAGAGAGAGGAAGAAAAGCTCAATTAGCAACAACGCAAATGGAGCTGGACTAGCGCTGCTGAGCGATGGCGAGTGTGCTCCCCAGCCTTTCCCTGCTGCGCGGGGATGTACGTGGTGCCAGGGCTGGGCTGGGCATCGCCACC
>NW_010318904.1:0-8606 GCF_000700745.2 Antrostomus carolinensis | reverse complement strand
CGCAATGCAGCTGCAACGGGAAGGGGAGGGATGTGGGGCCGCGTGGCTTGGCAGCACGGCTAGTACAAGGCAGTGGAGTGACAAAAGGAAGCTCTCGCAGCAGAGTATGAGACAGGCACGTGTGCCAAATGACTCCGGAATTTTTGTTTAGTTAATTATTTTGTAAGTAAATTCCAGGTGAAAGGCAAAAGTGCCCCTGCCACTGAGACAGCGGCTCTGGGGGAGTGAGCGGTAGCTGGGTCAGGTGCTTGTGGTGTTTTTGCTCCAGCGTCAGCTGTGTGTGCTGTGAAGGTTTTACCCAAAAGAGGCTGCTCTGAGGGGCAGATAGAATCATAGAATGTATTGGGTTGGAAAGGACCTTCAAAGGTCATCCAGTCCAACCCCTTGCAGTAAGCAGGGACATCTTTACTGGAGCAGGTTGCTCAGAGCCCCTTCAAGCCTGACCTTGAATATCTCCAGGGATGGGGCCTCCACTACCTCTTTGGGAACCTGTTCCAATGATCCACCACCCTCATGTTAAAGAACTTTTTCCTAATATCCAACCTAAATCTACCCTTTTCTAGTTTGAAACCATCACCCCTCATCCCAGTGCTACCTGCCCTTGTGAACAGTTCTTCTCCAGCTTTCTTACAGGCACCTTTCAGGTACTGGGAGGCCACTAGAAGGTCTCTCTGGAGCCTTCTCTTCTCCAGGCTGAACAGCCCCAACTCTCTCAGCCTGTCCTCACAGCAGAGCTGCTCCAGCCCTTTTTGTGGCCTCCTCTGGACATGCCCCAACAGGTCCACGTCCTTCTTGTGTTGAGGGCTCCAAAACTGGACGCAGTGTCCCAGGTGGGGTCTCACCAGAACAGAGTAGAGGGGCAGAATCACCTCTCTCGATCTGCTGGCCACACTTCTTTTGATGCAGCCCAGGATGCAGTTGGCCTCCTGGGCTGCAGGTACACATTGGTGGCTCACATCCAGCTTTTCATCCACTATTACCCCCAAGTCCTTTTCTTCATTGATGATCCCTTTGAACACTGGCTGTGAGCCCTTCGGGGTGTGCTGGTGGGGCCGATTGCCCTGAGAACACCTGGGCTGCCCTGGGGTTTGTAGGGGATTTATTAAGTCTGGGCTCACTGTGCTCTCCTGCTGCTTTGGGAAGATTCCAGTGCTGGGGGTGAGGTTTAGAGCAGCTCAGGGTGTGACAGGGTTTCCCACCCTGGGGATGTTTTTGAGGCACAGGGGAGTTATTGCCAAATGAGATGGAAGAGGCTCACACATGGGCACAAGCAGAGTGGGGCTCAAGGCTGGGAGAGAACAGGATCCTAGAAATCCTCACTGCGAATGCTTGTGACGAGAGATTGTCAACTTTAAGGACAATTAGCGTGAGAACAGGTTGCTGGAGAGGATGTGGGATTCTTGGTTTCTAAGAACAGGGTAAATGAGCACCTGTAGGAGCAGCAGAGCGGAGCTGCTCTCGCCTGAGGCAGGCAAGCGGCCCCTCGCAGCGTGTTTTTCTGTAGTTCTGTGATGTGCTTGTTACTAGTTGTCTCATCCCAGCCCCACTCTAGGATCAGACCCAGCTTTGCAGAGCTGTGTACAGAGGATTGGAAGGACCCGGTTCATGTCCCCCAGCCTTTGTAAGCAGCAGATAAATACGAGAGAGCGGGAACCTGCAGCAGGAGGAATGGGAGAGGTGCAGTAGCCGTGGCCTGTGCCTGTTCTCTCCGAGTGCAGGCGGGTGGTACAAAGTCAGGTTCATTTTCTTTTCCCAAAATATGGTCTATAAACGAATAAGCAAGTAAATAAACCAGTCTTCTCTCAGCAGTCTTCCTGCCATCTGCTTACCGTTACCAGCTGGCATCTACCCATTAGTTTATATCTCCCTTTCGTTCCAAAGCATCCTGCAAACTTCAGGCAGCGTTTGGCTCTCACTTGCATATGTCCAGAATAACTCAGAGCTGACTTTGTCCTTTAAAACATTGATGTTAAGGGTTATTTAGCTGTCCACTGAAATGCAGACATCCCTGCTGAGCCACGCAGCAACTGCTGAGACAGGCAGAGAGTGTGGGGCTGCTGTGGGGACCTGGACTCACCCCCCATCCCACTGCCCTGGCCCCATGTGGGGCTGAGCTGCAGAGATTCCCCTCTGACAGATACAGCTTCTCCCACGCTGGGCACAGGGCAGGTGGGGTAGAAGGTTTTTCTTGGCAAGCTTGAGTCAGTGCAAGAAATTCATCTCAGCTCTCTGGCCAGAGTCAGACAAGGAGGAGCAGAGTGAGGAATTAGAAACAAATTGTGAACAGATGTCAGGCAGAATAATAAGAGATGTATGGAAGGCCCACCAGGATAGAGCGATGAGGCAAAAAGCACTGGGCTCGCTCAGTCAGCAGCTGCCATCCTGGGGGGGAAGGTGCAGGGAGGAGGAACGAGCCTGGGCAGGATCGGCACCATCGATAGAGACACTCGTGTCCCGCAGGTTCTCCTCCGCGGGGACGCCGCTCGAGACGCGCCTGTGCTCCGCCGTGGTTGTGCAGCAACATCACATTTGGGTGCACGATTTAAACATCCAGGCTCCGGCGCTTCCACTAACTTACCTGCCCACAGGGAGATGGGGACAGGTTTCCCTCTCCTTCCTTCCCCCCCGTGTGTGGCTGCAGACAGAGAGGTGGGAGGGCAGAGTCCCTGACCAGGACAGCTCAGAAAAGGGGCCAGCATTTCTTGCGTAGTGATGCGAGTGGTACCGTGGTTCTCCTGCTTTGGCATGCTCTCCTAACCTCGGTCGGAGTGAAAACTTCACTGCATGAATAGCTTGGGTGAGTCTTGCTTGTTGCTGTGTAGAAACTTAAAGCCCTTTAGCAGAGAAGAGCTGTGCCAGTCTTTTGAAAACTTGTCATCCATAGGAAAAGAAATACTCTTTAAGAAGAGTGATGCCAACAAGGCAAAGAGAAAATGATCCCAGCCTGAGTAATCCTCCAAGAGCTGTCATGAGAGGTAAATGTCACCCAACCTTCATCATTGTCTTCAGACTTGAACTCATTATTTTTCTGGCTTGTGAATGAACAAGTTGCCGACATTTTCATCAGCAATATTAAAGCCTGTATAGCTCTGCAGCGTAACGGGTTCTTGTCCTGACACTGGCTCAGGTTCCTTTGCTGGGGGACAGGAGAGGGAAGGCAAACCTTCCCAACAGTGGTGGAAGTGAGCAGGGCACGCACGTGCCGGAGTAGAGCCGGCTGGAGGTACAGAGCTGTCAAGAGAGAGATAGGATTGGGTTTGACTGACTGTTAGAGAGACAGTTAAAAGGCTAATCTGCCTACGAAGAGCTGGTGTCTCTCCTGATTAGGAAGAGCACTCCTTCCCTTGTTCTGCTCTGATTTCTGCTCTGCAGACTGAGCTGTTGGAAGACTTTTCCTAATTCCCCCTCCTGTCTTGCCTGTAATCCGAGCGCAGCCCTGGTGAAAAGCCAGACGGCAGCTGCAGGGAATGGGAGCTCCAAGGCACCGCTTCCCCAGAGCATCCCTTCCTGTGGGGACGTTTCTGGGAGGAGCTGGTCCATGGAATAAGCCAATTCCAGAGCCAACATCCCATGCTGCTCATGTCAGGGATGAAGGTGGCCAAGTGCTCGGCACAGAGAACGAGCCTGGTTTAGCCTGTCAGCCAACAAATCTCTGTGTTGCTGCTGTTCTCACTCATCAAGCAAACGGGCCTGAAAACGTTCCCTAGAAGTTATTCTGGTTCGTGTAAGAAAATTTACTCCAAGGGTTGGAATCAGGTCCCTTGACAGAAAGGGGTGCAGGGGCAGGGTCCCTGTGACCTCAGCACCCTGTCTGTCTGTCCTAGCGTGCCATCCCTGCCTCAAACGCGTAATGTTTTTTCTAGGAAATACTTCTTGTAAGTGATAATGTTGATATTTAAGAGTGTTTCTTTTTAAAGGTATCTTTAAGCAAAATCAAGCTTTAGCTGTGATTCATTCCCACTTGACAATCAAGCAGAGACACATAGGCACAGATATTTCTGCATATATATATATATATATATATATATATATGCACACATAGACACATACATATCTGCTCAAAATTGGAAAGCAATCAATTCTGAGATTTAGTTGATGCTGCACTGCACAAGTTTGATAGCTGGGTTGGTAATTGCCGCACTAATAACACCCTTCGTCAAAGAGACTTGCAGGCAAAAATAAAAAAAAGCTTAAAAAGTTAAAATGGCAATAAATACAAACTCCTGCTGTACCTCGCCTAACATTTTTTAAAGCCAGCATGAGAAGAGCGAATCAGCTGACACTGAGAGGAACCATATTTCCAGTTCTTTTCCCTATTCTAACAGTTTAAAAAAACACCACTGCTAACAGGCTAATGAGCACGTCCTCGCCAAGCAGAGCAGGACACCGAGTCGTTCCCAGGACACGGGGTCGTTCCCATCTGCCACCAGCAAGGTCGTGGGTCTTGGGACTGCAATTCACGGTGCTGCCGAGAGCGCAGGCGAAACCTATCAGAATGTAGGTAATTTGATTAGAAATTAATTAGCCTACATCAGAGCCTTAAAAATCTAACAGATTTGCTGCTGATAAAATTAAAATTAGAAACGGAATTGATTAGCCTGTGCCAGCAAAGGAACCAAAATGTCAAAGGCACCAGCTGCACATTTGCATTTGGTACTTGACAAAGTTCTTACCAAAGCGAGTGAGAGATGTTTGACATTTCCATGATTTCTGCAATTCTAATGTATCTTTTATTGATATTAATTTTGTAAAAATGGAAGGAAATAAAGCAGTGAGAAGGGAGTTTGGCCATTGCAGAGGTGGGGCATGTGGTTCCAGCTCCCGTGGTTGGGATCATGTCTCTGCTCGCGCCTGCCCCGTGCACGTCTGTACGTCCGAGCCTCTTGCAAGAGCGCGTCCGTGCGACTCGTGCGGGCAGGAGAAGAGGGACCCGTGTCCCTGGGGCCCGTGTTTTAAACAGGCTGAATGCAGAAATCACTTGATTTACAGGCTCATTTTCATTGCCTGGCCGTGTGTCAGTTTTATGCTTATCATGTTGAAAAGAAAACTACTTGTGGAGTGCAAAGCCTGGGTGAAGTTTTAATTGGGAACAGTTATTTTGAAACATTTTCTTCTGTAATTTATTTTACCTTGGGGACTTATTAGTGTGGGGAAAATCCTATCAGGTTTATGCAAAGGTTTCTGCCATAGTCTATTGGGATATTTTAATTTTTGTTTCACAATGAGATATTCAGGAATATTGTGAATAAATAATTGTAAAGATTCCACATAGAGCAATGGGAAATTATTAAAACTTTCACCAAAGGGTGAAAGAAAAAGTTTGGGAATTTTTTTTTAATAAGTGCTCCAAGAGTTATCTTCCCATCCTCAAGTACAGGGGCATTTCCAGTGCCCCCATGAATCCCAACCCTCGATCAGGTGCTGGTGACATTGCACAGCAGAGCTGCAGCGAGCGCTGCCAGTGCCCGTCGCTGCTGGTGCGGGTCCCGCCGCACGGCCAGATCCTGCTTCGTATCTTATCCCTCCAGGCTAAAATTATAAATATGTCAGATGAAAAGCTGAGTTCTCTTAGAGCGAAGGTGAAGGAGAGCCTATAAATTTTGCAGCCTGTGTCTGAAAATATGAAGGACAACTTAAAATTCCCTTTTAAAAAAAAATCCCTCCTGCTTTATAAATATTAATCGCTAGTGTGCGGTAACGAGAGAGACGAGGAGCCTCTGCCTCTTATCTGTGATTGTTTGACTAATGTTAGCAACAGTTTAAACACGACAGTTATTATTTGATATGACACTAAATTAGAAGGTTCACACTTTATATTACAGATTGGTTTATTGAGGGTAGGGGAAATTTGATTCTGCAGGTCAGAATTATTCAACAGATCGGTTGATTAAATTACACCCGCTGGGTGGTTCATTAAGGTGCTGCCTGGGGAAGGTCCCCGGGCTGTCCCTGGGGACAATGTGGGAAGAGCCTCTGGGTCCCCCAGCGAGGCTGCACTGGGGCACCCGCCTGCTCAAGGAACTGAATCGCCTCTAAATCTTTAAACTAGCCAAAGTGTGACAAAAATGGGACGTTCCCTCCTGGCAGGGTTGTTTCAGTGGGGACGGGGTTGGTGGGTGAAGGCTCCAGCAGCTTTGCAGGATGAGGGGTGGATGAGCTGCACCCCAGAGGAGGAGAGGGGTCCTGGTCCTGGCTGGGAACCCCTGGCCTGGCAAAGGGCTTCTGCAATAGCCAGAAAACCCGGTCGGGTGTAGGTGTAGGTGCCCGGTCGGTAGCTTACGTGGAGCCAACGTGCAGTGCCGGGGGAGCAGGAGCAGGGAGCGGAGCACAGAAATCAATAGTCATTTTTATGATCCAGGCAGAGCTGGATTTCATCCTACAGCACGTTAATTGGATATCACTTCTACACAGTCGTATTACAGGCTTTGGGAAGTATGAGACATTATTTCTTTTAATAAGTAAATCAGCTGCTGGTTGGGGGGCTTGTTTAGGTGACAAGAGAGCTGATGGCAAAAGGTTCTGGTCCCAAAACATACCTGAGACTGAGCAAAGTCGTGTGGGTCACTGGTGGGGCTGTAATGCTTGGGACCAGACTTACCAGGGATGAGGTAAGGACAACGAGAGAAATCCCCCAGCCCCGTGTCTGCCCTGGACCCCAGGGACCTGCTTACACCCACCCACAATTACAAACCTGAGCCAGAGCCACCCTGCGCAGCGCCAGCCATTTGAAGTCTGTGCTATAATGCTTCTAAAATTACCAAACCTCACTATACTTAGGAAATAGCCATTATCAGGACCTACTTTTATTACCATGGAAACGGAAAGATAACAGAGAAGAGTCCGGTCCTGTCTCCCCACTGAAGGAGGCAGATATGGATTATGTATGTGCCATGTTTATGTATGAGGCAGCAGTGGTCGCTGCTGGCCCAGGGTAAGACTGCACGAGGAGGTTGAGGGGCTTGTGTACGTGTTGGTGGGGGGGTGTGTGTGAACACACATATACACACCTATATGGGAGCCTCTGAAAAAACAGAATCCTGTGCAAAACCACCAGAGCCGTGTATTTGTGGCCAAACACTAAATTCCATTTTGATGGACTGGTAGATGATGTAAGACTGAATCATCCACTCCGGGGTATGGAGGGGGTTTAATGCCCCCACAGCACTGAGGTCTGCGCTCGGCAGGGCTGTGGCCAGGGGGACACTCGTCCACCTCAGGCAGAGGCAAATGAAATGCGACTCGTTTTCTCCTGTGTGTTCCGGGTAAATCTTGTGTTCTGACCAATGCTTTTATCCTAGCCGGTTGTTCCTTCTTGCTTGACATTAAATCTTCATCTCATCAGCCCTTGACTGAATTTATAGAAATAAAATAGAAGAGGGGAACTCGGGCATGAATTAATAGTTTAAGGTCAGAAAAGAGTTCATACAAACCCCTGATCTGCCCATCCATCAGAATGCAATAATGCAAAGATGCCAACACGACCCATTGCTTGCTGGCTGTGCTGGCCACTGTCCCTCCTGCAGTCGTGTCCCCTGGTCCTTGAGCCCTGGCTCTCCACTGCCCCTGGCCCATGGCACGCTCAGAATGTGAAGGACAAAGAAAATGGTATTTTCATTCTGGCTTCAGAGCTGGGGATTCAGGGAATTAAATTGTGTCAGTTGTTCTTTCCTTTTTCCTTCTTTTTTTTCCCTAACCAGCACAATTTATGGGCATGGCCGTGAGAGAGAAATTGCCTCTTGCTGAGTGCAGGCAGAGACCGAACGCGAGTGTGTTCTGTCGTGGTCCACCTCCAGGTCCCGGGCAGGGCGAGAGTCGATGGGGCAGGGCTCTGGGGGTACAAGGGCTGTTCCAGCCCAGCCTGGCTCAGCTCGGCTCGGCTCTTCACAGTCCTCACTGCTGGGACAGCTGGGTGCTTTGGTGTTTGAATCACACAGAGCTCACGTTCCGGGCACAACAGGCTGAAGAACTGCTCCTGTGCCTTTTGTCAGTTTGAAAGGACTCTGATTTATGAATTTCCTGTCATGTCAGTCAATATTTACATGTGATGTAAAAAAACCCACAAGGGCAGCGATGCGTAAGGTTGCGTTAGTCAGTCTGAGCAGAACCGGCCTTAAAATATCCGTTAAGCTCTCAGAGTGTTGAAATAGGAGCAATAAATAATGACACAGCCTTTAAAAACTAAGAAATAAAGCAGAAGTAAAGCAATATGCCAATGATGGATTTGCACCCCTCAGAATGGATTTTATCATGCAGAAATCTTTCCACGCAGTTTAAAGCACACTGGTAATGATTGTACAGCTGAGAAATCCTCGTGGGCGCTCGTCACCCGTGTGCGACGTCCTTTACGTGTGAATTCAGGTCTGCAAACACATTAACAATTTAAATCATGGTGATTTCTGTATTGCTGGTGAGGGCCCCTTAACCAGGGAGTTTCTCATGGTCTCGGTGGGTCGCGGTGCCGTGCGGGACGGACCGAACGCGAGTGTGTTCTGTCGTGGTCCAGCTCTGGGTCCTGGGCAGGGTCAGGGCAGGGCTCTGCGGGCACAAGGGCTGTTCCAGCCCAGCCTGGCTCGGCTCGGCTCGGCTCGGCTCTTCACAGTCCTCAC
>NW_010318903.1:4862-5790 GCF_000700745.2 Antrostomus carolinensis | reverse complement strand
ATTTTTTAATTACTATTATTATTATTATAATCCAAGTAGTCTAGTTGTAAGGTTTAGGGATGAGCAAATCCACGCAGCTGGGGTGGCAGCTGGTCTGGGTTAACCGCTGAGCGGACAGACAGATGTACAGATGGATGGACAGACGGATGGTGCATGGCGCTTTGGAATCTTTTTGGGTTAAAAGGAGTTTTTTTACCCTGCTGATACCCTGGAAGGCTGTGTGACCATCCACCAAGACCTGGCCAAGCTGGAGAGCTGGGGGAGGAGGAGCCTGATGATGTTCAACAGAGGCAAATGTAGAGTCCTGCAGTTGGGGAGGGACAACCCCAGGCACCAGGACAGGCTGGGGGTGACCTGCTGGGACACGGCTCTGTGGAGAAGGGCTGGGAGAGCTGGAAGTTAACCAGGAGCCAGCAACGGGCCCTCCTGGCCAAGAACAATGGTCTCCTGGGGTCGTTCAGAAGAGTGTGGCCAGCAGGTCGAGGGAAATTCTCCTCCCTCTCTGCTGTGCCCCAGTGAGGCCACATCTGGAGTCCGTGTCCAGTTCTGAGCTCCACAGTTCAAGAAAGACCAGGAGAGAGTCCAGGGGAGGGTGATGAAGATGATGAGGGGCCTGGAGCATCTCTCTGAGGAGGAAAGGCTGAGAGAGCTGGAGAAGAGCAGCCTGAGAGGGGATCTGATCAACGCTGATCAATACCTACTGGGTGGGTGTCAAGAGGATGGGGCCAGACTCTTCCCAGTGGTGCCCAGTGACAGGACAAGGGGCAATGGGCACAAACTGGAGCACAGGAAGTTCCAGACAAACTTAAGGAAAAACTTCTTTCCTGTGAGGGTGTTGGAGCCCTGGGACAGGCTGCCCAGAGAGGGTGTGGAGTCTCCATCTCTGGAGATGTTCAAACTCACATGGACACTTTCCTGTGCAACCTGG
>NW_010318903.1:1275-4840 GCF_000700745.2 Antrostomus carolinensis | reverse complement strand
GGGTTGGACTGGATGATCTCCTGAGGTCCCTTCCAACCCCACAAGTCTGGGATTCTGTGATTAGGGATCTGTGAGGCTGTGCCATGGAGCTCTCAAAAAAACACTGTTGGAGCAGCGCCCGGGCAAGGATTTAGCTCTGGATGGTGGGCACGGAGCCTTGGACATCCCAATTCCATGCAGAGAAACCCCAAAGCCCTTTAAACACGAACCAGGAGGTGAATTGGCAAAGGGTCGGGTCTTAAATAACATCTTCTAACATCTTGTAACATCTTCTCACATCTTCTGACATTTTCCCAGCTGTTTCCTCTGGGAACTCTTGTTCATTCGTTGTGTTGAACAGGAACAGGGAGGTTTATTTGGATGAAGGCACAGAAGTTATTTCATCCTTTCAGGCTGTGATAACTCATCTAATAGCGCTATTACATCCGGCCACGGCACCGCATCGGGCGGCTGACCTGCTCGGGGCTGGATGGATGGGGAGGAGAGCGGAGGGATGAGATAATCTATTTTGTCTGTTAAGAAAGAGAAAAGGATTTTTTTTTTTTTTGGCATTAGTAAAAGGCAGGTGATTTGAGAAAATAGCAGAGACTTATTAGAGATAAAGAACTGGATGGGGGTGTAATAGGTGGAGGTATAGAAAAAAGGGGAGAGAGGGACGCAGAGGGATGAGGGAGAGTCTGGTGTAAAGGGAAAGGGCAGGAAAAAAAGCAGAAGGTAAAAATGTAAGGGATGAAATTGCTTAAATTTCAGTGCAGGCTGCTGGGGGTCGTGTCCCCACAGCTCTGCAAGAGCTGTTTGTGGCAGGGAGGGCACCGCAGGGAGCGATGCCCAGCGAGGTGCCAGAGGGTTTAACAGGGAAAAATAGGCAGCAAAAAAAAAAAAAAAAATAGTATTCTAAAAAGAAATTAAAAATTATAGTGTTTTGGTGTGAAAAGCCTTGGTCAGTGTGGAGGTGTTTGTCCAGCTGGTTTGGGTGTCACAGCTCCATCCCATGGGTGCCGGGGTAGGGGCTCGGGGCAGCCCCTCTCCCTTGATTTGCTTTTTAATGGAGATATTAGAGAGCAAAGAACTCCTCCCCAAAGCATTGTTGACCCCTAAAAGGTTCAAAAGCCCCAAACCCCAGCTTTTTACCCCCAACCTGGGAGGTGGTGGGGCTGTGAGGGCTGTGTTTGAGGTATCACTGAACACCCCAGAGCTGAAAACATTGATCCTTCCAATGGGAGGGATGGTTTCAGTCGAGACCATTTGCAGTCACGGTGAGGTCTATATTTTTCCTGCAAATGACTATATTTGAAGAGTGATTACTTCATTTTAACTGGATTGCTCCTGCATGGCACTCAGAGGCTGATGGCAGCGGGGAGACAGGGCAGGGGAAGGGCTGGGGGGCTGTGGGCTCATCCTGCAGGTGCTGAGCACTCACTGAAGATGGACAGGGGTGTTTAGGGGGGGATTGAGGATGGGATTTGCATCCCAGGGATGGGATGGAGCTTGGCCCTGGTGGGTCATCACTGGCTCCATCCCCGTAGCTGCATGGAGCAGTGTTGTCTGTCTGTCTGTCTGTCCTTCCTGCTTCCCTTTGTCCCTCCTTTCTTCCCTCCATGCAGGATTAGTGCTGTGCCATGCAGGGTGGGTGCTGTACTGTGCCGTGTCACCCCCAAAACTATCCCTGTGACCCTGCCAGCACCCCCTGGCCCTGCCCTGGCACCCCTGCCAGGCAGGTCCCCCCCAGCTCCGGGAGGCAGTGACAGTCCCTTGGCTAATTTTTCCTCCTTTCCAGACCTGTTACACAAATGGGATTGGAGCTGGATGTGCTGGACTAGTAACTGTCCTCATCCAGAACCCCGTGGGCAACTCCTGCTTGTCCCCAAACCTGCTGCCCATATGAATGCATCCCCTTCATGCAGGCACACAAGCCCTCCATGCATCGCCTTCGTGTGTGTATCCATTCCCTTCATCCACCCCCTCCATCCATCCCCTCCATCCATCTCCATCCATCCATGTCCTCCATCCATCCCCTCCCCAAATCCCCTCCATCCATCCCCTCCATCCACCCCCTCTGTCCATCCCCTCTGTCCTTCCCCTCCATCCATCCCCTCCATCCATCCCCTTCCCACATCCCCTCCCCACAGCCAGCAGCTCCACCATCCCGGGGGGCTCCTCCAAGCCCCTTTCCCAGGGAAGGACCCCCGGGAGCTGGCAGTCACCCTGTCCTGGACCAGTCCCAGCCCTTCGCTGGGAATAAGGTGCCTTTGTGGAGCCCCTGTTCCCTCCAGCTCCTCAAGCCAAATTAGGGCCGTGTCCCCACGACGGGTGACAGCTCCTGGGTGCATTAATCGTCCTCGTTAAGCAGCACAGATGTATTCCCAAATTAATCCCAGAGCTCACACCAGTTGGGATTTTCCCTGCTGTGGTTTGGGGGTGACAGAGCAGGATGGTGACCCACCAGGGAATTGGGGACAGTTTTGTTGTGACATGCTGGCTGCAAAAACCAACCCCTTTTCTATTTTGCTTTGCAAAGGAATTGGTTTAGAAACACCAGTTTGGGGCTGAAGAGGGAAATGGGAAGGTGACAGCGGAGTCCTGTGACATTCCTGGGGGCTGGGGTGGGGGGGACTGTGCAGAGCCAGCACCGCACCAGCACCGTGACCGTGCCAGCACCGCGCCTTCGCTGTCGTCACACACCGAAGCAGCTTAATTCCTTTATCGGGAATTATTTTAACAGGCTTTTCACGGCACTGGGAGAGGATTTGTCAGGATGGCTCCGTGCTCAGCATGGGGCAACGTGGTGCTGGTGACGACTGGGGGCAGGGACACATCTGTGCTTGGCTTGGGGCTGGTGTCATTTGGAGGGAGGTGTCCATCCTGCCTTCATCCCAAAATGTGCTGGGACACCTGGCAGTGCTGATGGTGGGGGGTGTGACAGGTTGGATTTGTCCGCAGAGCCCTGGGGACAGACACATCCCTGCAAGCATCATTGTGGTGCTAACCTGGCTGGGGGGCTCACTGGGAGGAACTGGGGGCGACTGGGAATGGAGGGGACACGTTGCACAGCCCTATGGCACAGGGAGGGGTGACACTGGGGATGCTGCTGGGGGAGTGTTTGGGGTTGGCAGCTCTGAGGTGACCTCAGCCCTGCTGAGATGGCAGGAGGCTGGGCAGTGTCCCCAGGGCTGGGCAGTGTCCCCAGGGCTGGGCAATGTCCCCAGGGCTGGGCAGCGTCCCCAAGGAAAGTTCAATGTCCCCAAGTCTGTGCAGTATCCCTGAGGTTGTGCAGTGCCTCCAGGGCAGTGAAGTGTCCCCAAGGGCAGTGCAATGTCCCCAGGGCAGTGCAGTGTCCCCAGGCTGTCAGCAGAGCCCCTGTCACCAGCAGACTCCTTTCCTCTGATTGCACCAACACTGGGCTCTGGCCATGGTTTACTCGGCTCCTCAGGTCCCAGGAAAAATTCATCTTTGACATGAGACCCCACCTGCAGTGCTGCCTCCAGTGCTGGGGCCACCAACAGCACAAGGACATGGACCTACTGGAGTTAGTCCAGAGGAGGCCACCAGGATGATGCGAGGGCTG
>NW_010318903.1:0-1110 GCF_000700745.2 Antrostomus carolinensis | reverse complement strand
GGGGAGATGGAGCTGAGATGTGAGGAAGAAATTGTTTGGTGTGAGGGTGGTGAGACAGTGTCCCAGGTTGGCCAGAGAAGCTGTGGCTGATCCTCCCTGGAAGTGTTCTCGTCCAGGTTGGATGAGGCTTTGAGCAACCTGGTCTAGTGGAAGGTGTCCCTGCTGCTGGCAGGGGGGTTGGAACTGGATGAGCTTTACGGTCCTTTCCAACCCAAACCAGTCTGGGATTCTGTGATTCTACGAAATTGGAATGATATGGCCGGGGCTGGGATTAAAACCACAGCAGCGATGGCCTCATCCTTCACCTGCACCCCAAGAACTGGCTCTGGGGGTTATTTGTCCTCCCTGGTTTTCCCGGGAATTGTTTCTCCAGGGCTGGATGTGACCCCAAATCAAGAAATCAGCCCAAGATGGAGAAGCTGCAGCATGGTGGCAGCATCTGGGGCTGAGCTGAACCTGGACGAAGCTTTTGGTGCTGGCGGGTGTTGCTGTCCCACTTCCAGGGCTCGGAGATTCCCAGTGGGTTTATGGGGCACAGTGACACCCAGATACTGTCCCCTGCTCCCCACCAACCCTGTTGGGTGCTGGCACTGGGTGCTGCTAATGCCAGAGCTTCTCCCTTTATGATTTCAGGTGAAAAGTCACAATATTTCCAGCATTTTTCCCTCCGCTTCCCAAGATTTCATCGGCTCGAGCAGTTTCCCAGCCGGGTGACCCGAGCACGGATCACGCCGGAAAGCTGATACAAAACCTTCCCCCTCCTCACCCCAAACCTTTGGAAAAACATTTTCCTGCAGAAATAGGCCCGGAGAGGATGTCGGTGAACAAGGCGCCTTTCATGGCCGCTGGCACCGCGCTGGGGACACGCGGGGGCTGCCAGCGCTTTGTGTGTCCCCTGCGCCTGCGCCCGCCACCCCGGCTGGGAAAAGGATGGAGATTTTCTGCCTTTTACATCCTTTTTGGGTTTTTCTCCCTCCATCTGTCACCCCCTGCCCACCCCAGGGGATGGTGGCTTTGCTGGGTGACACTGGGGTCCCCGGTGCCACTGCCACCCCCATCCAGCCCTGTCCAGGTTTCATGTCACCATCTCGCAGGGGGAAGTGTCATGTC
>NW_010318902.1:0-319 GCF_000700745.2 Antrostomus carolinensis | reverse complement strand
TCCCCTCTGACAGCCTTTTCTTCGTTGCAGGCTCTCCTCGGAGACCGGGGGCATGGGAAGCAGCTAGGGGCCGCGGCGCGGAGCTCGGCCTCTCCTCACCATCCAGCAGTCTAGTCCCTTAGCAGCCGGCCCCAGGTTTTAAACTAGTTTGTACATTTGGTTTTTGGGGTTCCTCCATCCTCTCCGCGGCCACTCGCTCCCCACAAGGTTTAGTCCTTTAGGATTTTTGTTGTTCTTGCTGTTATTTTAATTTGCCTTTCATTTTGGTTTGTTGGGGGTTTTTTTTTTTTTTTTTTTGTTTTTTTTTTTTTGGTTTTTT
>NW_010318901.1:0-2597 GCF_000700745.2 Antrostomus carolinensis | reverse complement strand
CTTCACCCGCTCCTTTAACGCACGCAGCCTCACTCCAGACACGACCTGCCTGGGCCACCTCTCCTCCCCACTGTCAGCGCGGATCCCTGGGGCCGGAGGGAGACGGGAGAGACCGATCCCGCTTGGAAAAGAAAGTTGAGGGGAGACTGAAACTTCCCCCATCGCCACTTCCCCACCCGCGAAAGTTCAGCCTGGATCAACCCGTAAACAACCATCTTACCCCAAGGTCTCCCGCATCTGAGGCCTTCCATGCATTTTCTTCCTGTCTCGGCTTTTAAAAGATGAGTATTAGTTTGGAAATCCGAAGCTAGTGCCTCTGAGGCCAGCCATGTAATTTGACTGCGAATGTAGCGCACCCCTCCCTCCGAGAGAGCCGGCCTCTGAGTGCGATCGGGGATTGCTGGGAAGGGAGCCCCTGCCAGATTTTCTCTTTCTAGACGCCAAGAGGACAGCGAGAACGGCCTCTCAAGACACTGGGGAGGAAAAGTTCAGGAGAGGAGCTGCAGGAGATGCTCCCGGGGCAGCGCCGGGCACTGGCTCCGTGCGGGCCGTGGGCAGCGCGGGAGGAGCCCACGAGAAACGGCGACGAGTGGGAGAGTGATACAGAAATGTAGAGGAAAACGGAAAATCGTGGGAAATCCCATCTCGAATCCACTTGGTTTTTGTTCTGACGGTCCCCGGCCTATTTTCTCTATGAGAACACCCAGGGAGAGCCGGTGTTCCCCAGGCTCCACTCGCGGTTTCTCTGCCTGTCTGTATCCACGCACACACACCTCTCTCGATGCACGCAGATATGTGTATGTCTGGGTGCAGCACGGAGAGCGAGCAGGGCTCGGTGCGGCGCGGGGACCTCCGGGTCGCTGCGGCCGAGATCAGCCGCTTTCCCCGGCGAAATCGGGCTTGGGAGCGGAGAGTTCCCGGTGCAGCCTCCTCCGCTCAGCCCCAGAGCAACGGACCCCGCTTCGCGAAGGGTTTTTAGTATGAGGGATATTTCCCCGGCGTTAAAAAAAGGTCAAGGGAAATTTATCGAGCGTTTTTGGAGGGTTGTCCGCGCTCTGCCTGTGTGACGGGTTTGGGGTTGGGGTTGGTGGTTTTTTTTTTTCACACGGATATAATTCCTCCCTCCCCAACTGCTGAATTACTTGATGCAGTTTTCAAAGGAGCCCTGTGATTATGTCAGGATGTCTGGGGAGAAAAAAAAAAAAAATGAAAAAAAGGAGTTGAAGTTTTTCCAATTCAGATTCATTCTGCAGTCCCAGGGAAGTGTAAATACGCAGATGCAGAACACGGCTCTTTCTGGGAGAATAAGTTTATTATTTTTTTTTCCTTTTCAGTGCCCAGGAACCAAGACCCCAGTGGAAATCACAACATCAAACACCCGTCGTATTTAGGGCACTTTCTCAGGTCAATAACCCCAAATCTCTGCAAGAAGAGCGTTACCGCCGATTAAGGGGAAAAAGGTTACACCAAGAAAGGGACGAGGGGACTTAAAAAGTTAAAATACTAGGGATTCACAAGGGGCACGAGTGGGGCTGGAGGGAAATCCTTTTCTCCCCTCCGCAGCAAGCCCAGCGCAGCCGGGTCGGAGCCCTGCGCCCCTGTCTGCCCGGGTGTCTGCGGGCAGGAAGGGTTTTCCCAAACGTGGGAGACCCGGGGAGGGAGAACGACACCTTACTGCAAAACCTGACAGCAGATTTGAGTTCCGCCAACGCATCTTCCCTACAAACATCTCTCTCACTTTGTCTCCTCAATCGTATGCACGTGTGGATATGGATGTCTATACGTACAGCCGCCCAACGCCTGCAGAACAGATTTACATTTCATACGGAAAGTGAACTTCTCCCTCCACAAAGTGCAGACAGCACGGGGTACACAAAGGGAAACACGTCCCCAAACAAAGGAGCAAGGACACCCGCATCCTTGCGTGCCAGACACTGTTTTGTCACTTTTATTTACCCCGTCGGTTTGGTGTTAAAAATATCGGCTAGTTGCAAACAGGGGCTTTTAGGAGAGGGCGAGGAAGGCGAGGAGAGTTCAGCTCGCCCTTTGCTGGAAAGAAGCGAGGATCGTTTAGACAGCGATTTTTTTTTTTTTTTTTTATTTTTTTTTAAGTTAATGCAGCGGAGTAACGGATTCTTTATGTATAAAATGGAAAGAAAATAGAAAACAAAGTCCAGGAACGAAGGAAAGAAACGCTAGACTGGTTTTAAGACTCCCCCCCCATCCCTGGGTTCAACAGAAACATTAATTTATATTAGCAATTCCGCATCTTTAAGATAAATTACACAGCGGCGTAATAGATTTAAAGTACGCCAGATTTTTTTATCATTAATTGTAAATGTGCAAAATACCTGCTGGTACTTCACTTTAGAAGAATGTAATTGGCAAAAATGGGAGGCTGATGAATAGATAATAGATCCTTAACTACCAATAAACAGTAAGCACCAGCCAAGAGTATTAGGATGTGATCATAATTATTCTGCAGCCCCAGCCAATGGGAGGAGGAGAACTCAGCCCTAAAATCATCCCCGGACCCAAAGGTAATCGCGAAAATACGGACAAGGCTGGAACCGGAGACTTGCTCCCCTGTCCCGTCT
>NW_010318900.1:0-4083 GCF_000700745.2 Antrostomus carolinensis | reverse complement strand
TTTTTTTTCCCCTTTTCCCCCTTTTTTTTTCCCCTTTTCCCCCTTTTCTTTCTTTTTTCTTTTTCTTTTTTTTCTGGATTTTTTTCCAAAAGATTATTCAGGTTTATGCTTAATTCAGCAGCCAACAATATCTCCTTTTTGTCCTAACGCTGGTAATGACATGGGTAATGATCTTCTTTCTGTTGACTTAAGGGGAGCCGTGAAGCCATCAGTGATTACACAGGGAGATGACTTTCTCGGGGCTGCTCAGGCTTCCCGGCACCGGCAGCTTTTCTTCCCTAACACCATCTCAGCAGACCACCGCTGCCTGCAGGACCGTGCCCCTTCAATTCATATTTCCTTACAAATATACTTGCTATTACTGCTCAGATTTTAGTATTGTCACATTCGCAGCACAGAGGTCTGCTGCTTGGTAAGCCACTGTCTTCTGGATTTAATGTTGGCTCAATGGTTACTAGATAAAAAGCCCTTTTTTTCCGTGTATTGTCCGGTTTTATAGCGATTTGGGGGAGTTTAGCAGAGATTTGGGGTTTGCTGTGGTTTCAGCACAGCTCCCAGTTGCATTCGAGTAGATTGGTTTATAATGTTCAACATTGAGAAGATCAAGGTGATTAAATAAGCCTTTTGGTTTCTTTGATTGCTTCTAAGAAGCAGTGAAGTGCTGCTGGAAAGGGGCTTGTGCTGGAGATGGGCATTAGGGTTTTGCTTCCAGTTTTAGGATGGGGAGCTGGAGGACCCCAGGCTGTGGGAAATGATTTCTTCTGAGCCCTGCTGCAGAGACATCCCGTGCCTGGAGGAGAGATGGAAATATTCTGGCTGAGGGGCTCCCCTTCTTCATAGAGTCATTTGGTTGGAGTGAATTTGGCCGCTCCTTAACGGGCAAGTTGTGACCCACCTTACTGGGCTGACACCTCATCTACCTGTCCTTTAAATTCCTCCAGGGATGGGGACTCCGCCACTGCCCTGGGCAACCCCTTCCAATGCCTCAGAACCCTTGCAGCAAAGAAATTCTTCCTCACATCCCATCTCAACTGCCCTGGCCACAACTGGAGCCCAGTTCCTCTTGTCCTGTCCCTTGTTCCTTGGTTGAACAGACCCACCCCCACCTCTCTCCACCCTCCTCCAAGGGACTTGGACAGAGCCACAAGGTCTCCCCTCAGCCTCCTTTTCTCCAGGCTCAACACCCCCAGTTCCCTCAGCCACAAGGGAACTCAGCACACTTGTGCTCCAGACCCTTCCCCAGCTCCGTTCCCTTCTCTGGACACGCTCCAGCACCTCCATGTCCTTCTTGGACTCAGGGGCCCAACACTGAACCCAGCACTCCAGCTGCAGCCTCACCAGTGCCCAGTGCAGGGGGAAGAGAACTTCCCTGCTCCTACTGGCCACACTGGTGCTGATCCAGGCCAGGATGCCCTTGGCCTTCTTGGCCACCTGGGCACTCTGCTGGCTCATGTTCAGCTACTGTTGCCCAACACCCCCAAGTCCTTTCCCCCAGCAGCTCTCCAGCCCCTCTGCCCCAAGCCTGTCACGTTGTGTGGGGTTGTTGTGACCCTGATGGTGCTGGCAGCCCCTGTCCCTGCCCGTGCTGTGCCACCAGATCCCCCCACAGGTATCGCCGAGGCATCCATCGCCCTCTGACAGCCGCCCTGGTCGTAAATACAAACACAGTGTTAACCAAACAGAACATGGAGAAGAGAAGAGGACCTCTCTGTGCTGGTACAGTGCTTCCCAGTCATGCCAGCAAGGTGACGCTTCTGGCTGTTGATTTTTTTATTATTATTATTTTTTTTTCCTCCAAATATTACTGATTTGTTTATTTTTTTCTTCATCCTAGATGTGATTTTCTTCATAAGCCATTCACGTGTGAATTAAAAACAAATTAAACTGCTGGGGCAGTTCAGTCTTAAAACAAAAATAAAAATAAAAGATAGAGAGCAAGCAGTTGGCAATAAACTTGTCCTTTTTGGCACCTGGAATAAAAACAGTAACATAACAGTACCTTTATATAGCACATAAAAATATAATTCAGGATAAGAATTCGGAGGTCACAGCAAGTGGTTAGCTAAATAGCTCTGGGGAGTTCAAATAGTTTGCTTATACAGAGATAAGATGATATTTTATGCAGAAAGCCTATGTGTGCTTCCAAAGCCTGATGGTTTTATACGCAGTAAAACAACTTTGAAAATAACGTGCAGCAAAAGTTACCAAAAAAAAATCATTTTTGCAGATTGTAAAAGGTCCGTGTTGAACCTGATGAGGTGACTCATTCTGCTCTGCTTAAAACTGCCCGGCGTCCTTTGCGTTAATTAATGAATCGTGGCTGTATTGGTTCCTACCAACAGCTTCCTCCCTTTCTTTTGCCACACGTTGCCTTTGTTGTAACATCTCGTTATCCCTGAAAAGCCTCACGGTGTTTCTTGGCCGTGGAGAACTTGTGGTAGAACATTTTGAAGGTGTAAAGTCTACAGGGGATGAAGTTCCTCCCCCAGTATTTCCATTTGGTTGCCAGATTTACATCTCCTTGGGGTCCCTGTGTACCCAGTGCTGTTTGGATGGTCTCCACAGCTCCCAGTGCCACCTCACAGGAGGGGTGGGGGAAAACTAGGGGGGGTTTGAGCAATATTCTGATATGAACTGAGGAACTGTAGCCTTTCTGATGTCTCTGTTCAAAAACCTCTTTAGCCTTTGGAAGTTATTTCAATTTCTCATTCTCAACAACATTGTTAGTGAGGACACTGTTACGTTGCTGTCTGTCTGGTTGGTTTTCCAGCAGGATATACCCAAAGAAATGCTTATTCATGGAATCATTAAGGTTGGAAAAGACCTCTAAGATCAAGTCCAACCATCGATGTTTTTCAATGTTACCTATCAGAGCCCCAATACGAGGTTTATGTCCAGTCTATGAAGTTTATGATATCTCTTCCATTTTCAGTAGCTGCTATTCACACTGATTTTACCAAAATTATTATATATGGAATCATAGAATCACTGACTGGTTTGGGTTGGAAGGGACCTGAAAGCTCATCCAGTTCCAACCCCCCTGCCATCAGCAGGGACACCTTCCACTAGACCAGGTTGCTCAAAGCCTCATCCAGCCTGGCCTTGAACACTTCCAGGGAGGAGCAGACACAGCTTCTCTGGCCAACCTGGGACACTGGCTCACCACCCTCACAGCAAAGAATTTCTTCCTCGCATCTCAACTCCATCTCCCCTCTTCCAGTTTCAAGCCATCACCCCTTGTTCTGTCACTCCCTGCCCTTGGCCAAAGTCCCTCCCCAGCCTTCCTGGAGCCCCTTCAGGTACTGGGAGGCCACTAGAAGGTCTCCCCAGAGCCTTCTCTTCTCCAGGCTGAACAGCCCCACCTCTCTCAGCCTGTCCTCACAGCAGAGCTGCTCCAGCCCTCGCATCATCCTGGTGGCCTCCTCTGGACTCAGGTCCATATGTATATATTCAATTAAATAACCTTTTCAATTAACAGGACGTGTTAATGCTGATATATGCACGTGCATTCTTGTAAATCTTTCTCAAAGTCAAAGAAGCTGCCGGCCCAACGCCCTCCAGGAGGGATCTGAAGTTAATTTATGTTTCTTCTGAAACTAAAGCAGTTTGTTCTCAGCTGAACTAAATCTGAATGTGCTCTCAACTCTCATGGGTGTTTTAGTGGGAGGGGGGAGCTTTTTATAATGTCAACTGGTCCTAGACAGTAAACCTAATAATAACTTCTCATTTGAATTCAAAGTCTTGTGTACAAATACGCAAAGAAGTAAAGTAATTAGATTCTGACAAACGATTTGCTCAAATACTTTATTTGTTGAAAAATGTCAAGTCTGGAAGTATTCGTAACCTGCTGTCGAGTTTGGCAAATAATTTTGAGCTTGGAAAATGTTCCTGGGTTTTTCTTGGAACTTGACTTAAGATTTATTTTTTAAAAAAATGAGAACAGTGGAGATCTTTCTGGCTTTTTGGATCTGTTAGCATCAAAGTTTTCATATCACATTAGCACAAAGCAGTATGAGGAGGATGAAGTCTTCCTCTAGTTCTTCACCACTTGTTCCTAGTGATCAAAAGGAACCAGCATTTTGA